>NW_027361801.1:20402500-20620000 GCF_039654945.1 Dendrobates tinctorius | reverse complement strand
AACTTGGTTTTTTGTTAGCAAAAAATATGCCCTCATATGGCTATGTTGGTAATAAAATGAAAAAGTTATAGTTTTGGATGGCAGAGATTATAAAAAAAATTACAATAATGACAAAATATTAATTTAATACCCCACATTGAACTTGCATTTACTGGAGAAGAAGAAGCTTCATAGGCATTTCTTATAAGAAACCTTGCTGTGTGTATGGATTTAGTTCTTTCCGGTGCTCTGATTCCATCCCCATCTTTCAGCTCACTGTACAGACATAGAAATCTCCACAAATATCAAAAACTGACCGTCACTTCAAAATAGAAAAACAGGTATGAACAGATGCAAGCTAAGAGAACCAACTCTATATGTAACTAACAAATGAAATCTAAACTCTGTAACACTATAGTATCAAAACAAGTAATATATGAATGTATTTCATGTTTGCATAGTATAGTGTTATAAAGGGCAGCTTTAATTTGTTAGTTAGATAAGTCTCCACAGTCCAAAAACGTATTCTGCAAACCTAAAATGAGTTTCTAAAAACCATCAGAGGGATCAAAAGCTACTCTTGTCCAACTCTTGTTTAACCTATTCCGGCTTCCTCTTGGGCTCCAAAAAGAAGCAGCAGATATGGAACTTTCTATGTCTATAGATTGAGATGAATGATGGAGTGAAGTGAAAGGTCAGGCAACACCTAAGTTTACTGCTACATTTTTAGCTTCTGCTGCTCCAGTAAATGGAGGTTGAGAACAAGATTTTATGCTAATATTGTAGCTGAGTATGGTACACTTTGTATACAACACATCAGTAAAGAAAATGTCAGATGCCTTCAATATTCAGTGTGGAATGTTAAACACATTGAGCCAAATGTACTCTCTAGTGATCCTACTATATATCATATAAAGTGTACTTAATGTGTTAAGGTCAGGCAAAGGACCAGTGCCTAATTGACAGCTTTTAGAATTGAGTTGTTTACGTCATGCATCATTATGTGCATCTGAGTAACTGTAAAGATACTGTCAAATACTGCTGGTATTCAGAGGTCTTAAAGTAGTAAAGCATGAAAGATGAATTCAAGGTATAAGAAAATCCTGAAAATACAGGGTGACAAAGACAGTTCTCAAGAGCTGTTTGGCTTTTTATGTGGTCTCATTCTTGAATTAGGACTTTATCCCCTATCCGATGGATAGGGGATAACTTCCCAAACATGAGGGATCCAACTGCTGCAGCTCCCACTGATTCCAAGAACAGTGGCTCTAGAGAACCCCATCTGAATGGAAAGTTGGTCGATCATGTGCACCAATCCCAAGAATTTAGGCTCTGAATATCATGCACACTGCCATTCGACCCATTTTTAGGGGAGTGTCGAAGACTAGCTGAGTCCAGCGTTCGACTATCTCCGGCAGTCTCATTAAGAATAAATGCAGTGCCAGAGTGCATGATCTTCGTACAGAGCTGCCACAGCATTTTCAGGGCCTTATACTGGTAAAATTTTCAGGCCCCCTTGAGACTCCACCTAGGCTCTACCCCTCAAACTTTCCACAGTCCTACCACCCACTCTTGGAAATACTCCACTTCTGAACCACTCCTCACCAATCACACAGTAACAGTTACCATCTAACACCAGATCACATACATAGTCATCAGTTTTTGTTTTGGCAAAAAGATTTTTTTTAAGCTGCCACTATGACAAGCTAGACTATTGTGGCCTGGTACTACTCTACTTTAACCTATTAAACATTTGTAAAAATATCCAATTCTCTTCTCAGATATATTTTTTATTTATTTTTCAATTTTTAAAATGACCAAAAATATCACATACAAGGGACAAAAACGTCACACCATGACCAGACCACATATTACCACCATATAGTGACTTAATAATATCACATACAAGGAACAAATGCCACTACACAATGACCAGAAGATAAAAACATGAATAAACTGGGAAGAGATAAAGAGCAATAGGGTCTTATCCAATGACAATGAAGTGTCATAAAAAGTGAGATACATTCACCTTGGCAAGTTGCTTAATAGCAACACATGAACAATATGTGACAGCTGCTGCACAGATACCGGTTGTGAAGACGATCACTGGTACAATGGAAACGAAGGGCGGTATTACTTATGCCCTGCTAGGTTAATCCTAATAAAGGGGCCCTGCTTGACCCCGAAACGCGTTGACTTGTAACTTGTTCCAATAAATGATTTGATTTTAAGGATTTTTCATCTCAGCAGCACATAAGTGATACCACCCTTCGTTTTCCATTGCAACAATGACCAGAAAGAATATTACCACCACATAGTGACTGAATAATACCACATGCAAGGAACAAATACCGCCACACCATGACCAGACCTCATATTACTACCACATACTGACCGAATACTACAACACTGATCAATAGTAAAAAAATACTATTACCATAAGTGCAATTATACACAGGAGCTCTGTACATGGTATACAGTGCCAATGTACAGGTAATGCAGTGGTCACCAGTGATACTATTCACAGAAGCCCTGCATATAGTGTATAATGTTCAGGTAATACAGGGATCACCAGTGATATTATACACAGGAGCTCTGTATATAGTGTATAGTGTACAGGTAATACAGGGATCAGCAGTGACATTACACATAGAAGCTTTCCATATAGTGCATATAGTATATAGTGTACAGGTAATACAGGGATCACCAGTGACATACACAGGAGCTCTGTAAACAGTGTACAGATAATACAATGATGACCAGTGACATTACATAAAGGAGCTCTGTATATACTATATAGTGTAAAGGTAACACATTGACTCACCAGTGATATCTCGAGTTGAAATCCTTCATCTTTGCTTTTCTTCATCCAGCTAAGACCACCATTACTTCTTCCAGCCTGGACTTGTCTGTGCAGAAAATAACACAGTTATCTAAAGCAGTGCTTGCAGAGTACATTACGTAGTTTTTTCCCTACGCCAGATGAATAAAAAAAGGTGACCCAGTGCTGTCCTGCACAGTAATAGGACCCTCCCCATTGAAAACCGTATCCTCAAAAATAAAATACATCACTGCAACCATATGTTCTCCCTTCCTGGTCACATGTGTCTCCATTCTGCCTCCATGTGATGTCCTATCCTGCCTCATATGATCTCCTATCCTGCCCCATTTGATGTCTTATTTCTTCCCCATGATGCTGCCCCATGTGTATCATGAACATAAGGATGAGTGACCTCATGGAGATCAACATCCAACACTGCGGAGACACCATCACATGTTTCTCAACGCAGTGATCTAGAGCAATGCCCCCATCCCTTATGGGAAATATGCAAAAGCATGTAAATCAACAGCCGCGGAGACACCATCACATGTTTCTCAACGCAAGCAATGACTAGCCTGACCTGCCCCATCTGTCCCATGATCGTGCCCTATCTCTCCCATGATCCTGCCCCATGTGTCTCCATCCTGCCCCATGTGTCCCATGATCCTGTGTCATATGTCTTCATCCTGCTCCATGTGTCCTAGGATGCTGCAGCTGCTCCATCTGTCTCCATCCTGCCCTATGTGTCCCATGATCCTACTTACTCTGCCCCCATATTGTGGCTTGCTGCTTTCAGTAAAAAAAAAAAAAAAAAAGTAAACACTTTCTTGTTACCTAGCTGCGGTCCAGTGGCGTAGTCTCCTCAGTGCTGGTGAAGCGCAGACTCGCTGATGTCAGCTGCTGGCCGGTGATTGGCTGGTGGCTGTTATTGCCATGTGGGCCTACGGAGCAATAGATTTTAAACTGAAAAAGGATGCACGTTCAGTTACTGACCCGGCGGGATCCTGCTACTGGGGCCTGGGGAGCAGAGGCGGGCCGGGTCTGGACCACTCTCTGCTTACCAGGCCCCATACTCCAGTATGGGCAGCAATGCTCTGATGGTGGCCCTGTCTTGAGAGCCTAAGTTCTTGGAATTAGTAGGAGTCCCACCAGACAAGGAAGTTATTCTCTATCCAGTAGATGGGATAGTTTCTAAACTTAAGCATATCCTTTAATGGGAACCTGTCAGCAGGATGGTGCACAGTAACCTATAGACAGTGTCCGGTTGGCACCGTTATAATGATTAAAATGATACCTTGGTTGATGAAATCCGTCTTGTGGTTGTTGTTTAGTCTTTATTTTCATGATATGCTTTTGCTCCGGGGCGGCCTTCATGGGACCTGCCCCCTAGTTTACATAATGAATATTATATTTATCTTGGGGAAAAAGAGAAACCTTTTGCAGGCAGGTACCAGCGGTGGAGCCTGCGCTGCAGCTTGATCGCATATGTACTGTGTGTTTAACTAATTTGTTTGCTGTTCTCCGGACAGTCATAAAAAAAATCAGTTTGAAAATGGCATCGGCGGCACCATTTGGAAATCATTTTGTATCCAAATCTGGCTTTAAACTTCTCCAGAACAGTATCACGGACCTGCCTGTTGTGTTCCTTGGTCTTCATGATGCTCTCTGTGCATCAAACAGAAACCTGAGACTATCACAGAGCAGGTGCATTTATACGGAGACTTGATTACACACAGGTGGATTGTATTTATCATCATTAGTCATTTAGGACAACATTTAATCATTCAGAGATCCACAATGAACTTCTGGAGTGAGGTTGCTGCACTGAAAGTAAAGGGGTCCAATAATATTGCATGCCCCACTTTTCAGTTTTTGAATTTCCACAAAAATTTAAAATACCCAATAAATTTTGTTCAACTTCACAATTGTGTCCCACTTGTTGATTCTTCACCAAAAATTAAGATTTGGTATCTTTATGTTTGAAGCATGATATGTGGGAAAAGGTTGAAAAGCTCCAGGGGGCCGAATACTTTCGCAAGGCACTGTATTTAAAAAGAGATTAGACTATTACATTAAATAGACACTGACATTTCGGGTTAAAATAGATACTAGTTTCGGACCACCCCTTTAACATAGAACCTGTAAATGCGACATTTATAATTAAACCCAATTGCAAAATTGATTTTTTATTTAGCCCCCAAAATATGCATTTAAGTAATAAAAGAAAAAATGTCCCCACAGCGACAAATAATATTATCCCAAGGTTGAATGGTTGGTAGAAGGATTCATTCTCATCCAGAGGCAAGAAAGAATGCAGCCCATTTAATTATGAAGTGTCTTTTATGCCGTCCTCTGGATGAACATTCATGACAACAAAAACTATTTTTATGTATAATTTTTACAGTATCATTATTATTTCCCTTATTCTGGAAATTAGTTGGGCTGTTAGACTAGAATATGCATCACGTATTTAACACAGGCAGAGTGACACCCAGTGCTCATGTGCTAAATGGCAGCATAGCAGCAGGAGCAGAACTCACTACTTCTTACCTGACAGGTTGCGTTAGTTGTACACTTCTAAGTAGATGTCAGATTAACTTTGAGGAATGGTGCAATACTGAAACCAATGGACTTTCTGAAAGCATAAAGCAACAATCCCATTCATTCCTTCATATATTCGTTAATTTGTTTATTCAATCACTGTACTAATTTGTCCCTAGTGCTGGTGATAGTTATTGAATGAAAGCGATATTCCCGCAACTTCCCCATACACATGCACGCTTAGATCAGCAGGGTGCATGCTTATATTACTAGGGAGATAGGAATAGCATGATGCCAAATGCCTTGTGGCGTACGTTTCTCTTTATTAAGCCAATGTTTTCATACGGTCAAACTAGCTTTTTATCATAGTGTAGGGAAATTAGATTGGAATCCCCACTGGGAACAGACAGTTGGATAAATATGGGGAGCAGCGAATGCACTAGCCTTCAACCCTTGTACATTAATAGCTACTCAATAGCAAAAAATAAAGTCTCTCTTTAGGTGGTAAAAATGGGCAACGTCAAAAAGATCAAGGAATAAAGAATTCTCAATAGTGGAAAACAGGGGTGGGGAACCATTTTTCTGGCAAGGGCCATTTGAACATTTAGACCATCCTTTGGGGACCGGACAAAATTATCAACTTGAAAATTACCCTGCTATATTTAGTCAAACATTTAATTAACTCCTCCTAATGTGACTTCTGGAACCGCTTCTCTTTGGTGCGGCTCTGATGTTAGATGGCATGGATGATGTTGCTACTCATAACCTTTTCTAGATTTGCGTTAGTCTTAAACACAGGTGATTCATAGTGAGGATAAGTTTTGTAAACCACTCGCAGCAGTAAGTTGCTTCCAAACTCAGATGTACAGTATTTTTTGGATTATAAAATGCTCAGGATTATAAGATGCATCCCAAATTTTGAGGAGAAAAATAGGAAAAATTTTCTTAAAATAAAATGGTGGTGCTTCTTATAATCTATGCATCTTATTGCTTATCGGAGATGGTCGCTGTGGGGAAGCGGGGTCCCAGGGTCGCAGCTGGAGGAGGCAGGAGTGGGGTGATGCTGCAGGCCGCAGGCTGGGATGAAGGGGTGTCCGATGTGAAGTGCGCTGCTGCAGGTGTCCGGTGCTGCGGGTGTCCGCCGCTGCTGCGGGTGTCCGCCGCTGCTGCCCAGGGTGTCCGCCTCTGCGGGGGGGCCTCTGCCGACATTTCATGAGAAGCCAGAGGCCCCCGCAGTTCTGTTGCTTCCTGTGCGGTGGACTCCTGGAAAATGGCCACTGGGGGGACAGCGCATGCACAGATGGAGATGAGATTTCAAGGCAGAAGTGGCGGACACCTTTTGTTTTAAAAAGAACACAGCTATAGTGTTCCAAATGCGTTGCTATTTGATATTCATGTGAACTACTGTCATGACCTTTTGTAATTTTTATAAATAAAATATGGATCTATTTAGAAGCTGGAAATTTTATCCTTTTTTTCTTGAGAAGCAGCAGACACCGCGGGCAGCAGCGGCGGACACCCCGGGCAGCAGCGGCGGGCACCAGCCTGCAGCAACGGAACCGGTAAGGTATATACGCATTATAAGATGCCCCCCCATTTCCCCCCAAATTGAGGGGAAAAAAGTGCATCTTATAATGTGAAAAATACGGCATGTCACACTACAGGTCTCCTAACAGTAGTAAATTCTTCACTGCTCACATTATTTATATACATCACATAGGAGACACAAAGACTGCTGTATATACATCACATAGGAGACACAGAGACTGCTGTATATGCATCAAATAGGAGACTGTTATGAATGGGTCACCGAGGAGAAAAACAACACATGCTAAGTGTCAGAAAACCAGAGAGGTTGGTAACTATGCAGATTGCAGATCCCCTGATCTTAACACACAACTAGCAGTAGTCGTGGAGCGTGCCTACGATGGTCCTGGACGCCTCGTCACAACTGGAGAACTAAATAAGCCTAAAGTAAGAAAAGGGAAAACTAACTCCCCCAGAGCAGACCCCAAAGGAAAGACAGCCCCCCACATGTATTGACGGTGAAGCAAGATGAAAACACAAACAAAGGCAGAAAAATAGACTGAGCAAACTATAGGGCCAAACTAACTTGAAAGGACAGGAAAGGGCGTCGGCTGTCTTATATACAATCTGATACTCCAGAGATCCAATCATTATCCTCCTCGTCAGGTGGCAGACCATTACCAATTAAACTAACCTCACCACCTCCTGTCACCACCAGAGGGAGAACGGAAGGAGAACTCCCAGCTGGTGGAGCAGAAAATGAGCTCATAACAGGAGACACCAAGACTTCTGTCTACATCACAGCAGAAACACAGAGACTGCTGTATTTGCATCATATAGGAGACACTGAGACTGCTGTATATAAATCATATAGGAGACACCAAGACCCCTGTATATATCACAGGAGACATGGGGCTGCAGTATATACAGTGAAGGAAATAATTATTTGATCACTTGCCGATTTTGTAAGTTTACCTACTGACAAAGACATGAACAGTCTATAATTTTAAGGGTAAGATAATTTTAACATTGAGAGATAGAATATCAAAAATAAAATCCAGAAAATCACATTGTATAAATTATATAAATTTATTTGCATTTTGCAGTGGGAAATAAGTATTTGATCCCATACCAATCATTAAGAGTTCTGGCTCCTAAAGGCCAGTTAGACACTCCTAATCAACTTGTTACCTGCATTAAAGACAGCTGTCTTACATAGTCACCTTTATAAAAGACTCCTGTCCACAGAGATCAATTAAACATAAACACATGGCTAGGGACATGAATACACAAAAGTACCATAATTATGGTTACAGATACTCTCCATAGGGCTCATACCTATTTGCGATAAAAAAAAACGGTCCGTTTTCTGGATGGAAAAAACGGACCAATTCTATGCGATTGTCATGCGAGTGTAATGCGATTTCAGTGCGATTTTTCCATATGACATGCGTATGACATCCATATGACATCCGTATTCAATGCGATTTTAACATGAGGTTTTACATAGAGCAGTTCTCTCCATGTAAAAACTCATGTTAAAATAACATTGTAACAAACTGTACACATCGTTTTAAAACAAAAGAACCTTCAAAACACACAAACACACATATATATATATATATTTGAGAGAGACATAGATAGCAGAATAGCCGTTAATTCATTTGTCGGCTTTTGTAAAACAATTGCAAAAGCCGACATGATAGGAGACATGGATTACATACAGTAAACCATTTTATTTAATTTATTTTTTTATATGTACATATTGTGGTGTAGTGACCACTGTGTCCATTAGGGGGTGCTGTGTGGATGTCCGAGGAGAGAGGATGAATGGCAGACTCATGAATGACCATTATGTATCTCAAGGTGGGTGACCTTGAGATGGAGACTGATGTATGTGTTGATCAGCAGTGATACTGCTAACGTGTTGTGTCAATGTGTCCGGGAGAAGTCTCCAGGTAACTGGGGAGACGGGCGGACCCAGTTACCTACAAACCCACTCAGGGGGTGTGTTTAAGAACGCTATTCCAAAGTGTGTGTGAATGGTTCAAGGACCTGTGATGAGGTCATAGCCATGTGACCCGGTGGGCGTGGCTACGGACCATATAAGGTGGCCAGGGTAGGTCACATGTGGTGAATGCATGGACCCGTTTGGTCCATTTGGAAGGTCTCACTGGGAGATGTGTCTGCCTCCCTGAAGTGCCTGTGTGTAGTGGCTGCACATGTCTGCGAGTCCCCAGAGGAGGGAATGGATGTCTGCAGCAAGGAGAAACAGCCATGAGGTAGAACCCTGACGGGTGAGATAACTATGAGGCTGAAGTGCCTGCATATGGAACATTGTATAACCTGTGTGACCACAGGGAGGACAGAGTGAAGCTCTGTCAAGGACGCTATGCTGTGAATATGAACTTTATGTTGCTGGTTATGGTTTATGATGCCTGAATAAACCTCACAGACTGAGATTGTTTTATGGAAAACCCGTGCCGTATGTAATTATTTGGCTGCCAAGCAAGAATCCCCTGCTTGAATGACAGCGCTACCTCACAATATATACACATAGAGTACATACATATATATATATATATATATACATGTCAGTGACACACACACACACATATATATATCTAATATAATATATATTTATACACATAATATATATATTATATATATGTAACATATAATATATATATGATATATATATTATATATATAGTTACAAACAATATATATATATTTAATATATTAATATATTATATATACATATCATACATATAATAATTATATTTTGATTATATTTATATTATATATGATATGTATATATATAATATATATAATATATTATTATATTATATATATATTCTTTATATATTACATATATCTATATTATATGTTTCTATATATATATATATATTTTAGATATATATCATATATATATTATATATTACATATAATGTATATATATTATTTATTTGATATATATGTGTGTCACTGACATATCAATGTATTCTATGACTATATATCTAGTGTTTTGTGAGCTCAGTGTTATTTTACTAAACCCAACAAATGAATTATCACCTATTCTGCTATGTATCTCTCTGACATATATATATATATATATATATTCACCTATTCTATGTGTATACTTGTAGTATATCTTTTGTATTAGAACATGTCAGTGTGCTTTTACTGTATAGCCGCATATGAATTGCTGGCTTATCTATCTATCTATCTATCTATCTATCTATCTATCTATCTATCTATCTATCCATCTATCTATCTATCTATCGGCGCCACATCATCACTTCATGTGATGTGAATGCAATGCGCTCCAGAAGCAAATGTTCCTATGACATCAGTGGGACGCATCGCACCATGCTGACTCCTTCCGGGGTGGGGGTCTACCGGAAGCACCGACGACGCACGCAGCACAAAGTGGAGATGTAAATAGAGCACATAAAGCTGTATTATGCCATATTACGTAAGGGCATATGTATAGGATAACCAAATAAATAACGTAAACCATTATAAAACCCTAACAGTCAATACAATAAGGATCAAGTGGCTTCAGATGTAAATATATCAATGTAACACATTTAAAAAAAAAACCCATAATAATGTAATTGCAGAGCAACAATTTTTCGCCCAGCAAAGTTCCGGAATAACAAAGACCATTGGGAAATACTAAAAAACAAAAATAAAATATACACATAAGAACATACTGTAAAAAATAAAGAAAAAATTAAGAAAAAGCAAAGTAATAAACATATATTTGGCGATTCAGCTCAAGATATAGAATCTGCGATATGAAGAACGGCATCAATTCACACAACTGTGGCACAACTCTATGGAAAACTCATCATCTGCTGCAGTACTAAAAACAAGAAAAAGCAAAAAAAAAAAATCAGAAAAATATGTTAAAATCAAAAAGGATTAAAAATACTCCAGAGGATAGGATGGATTGCAAGGCTGAAAATAAAAAGAATAAAAAAATAATAGAAAAGATAGAAAAAAAATATAGAAAAAAATAGAAAAAATGCATCAGGCAATGAATCACAAAAAAAGATGAGAAACTCAGTTTCTCATTTAATCCAAAAGGAGTCATAGTACCCAATCTGACGATCCATTTGCACTCAAGCTGAGACAGCCTGTGTTTAAGATTGCCTCCCCTGATGCCCCCATGGATGCAGTCGATACCCCGTACCCTAAGCAAATCAGGGTTGCAGGCATGTCTCAGCTTGAAACGGCGTGGAGCCATCCTCAAGGAAGCCATGTCATCAATGGTTAAGGCTGCCCTTATATCTCTCATGTGTTCTCTAACACGTACCCGCAGTTCTCGAGAAGTCAAACCCACATATATCAAATTACACGGACACGTTGCATAACATACAACAAAATCACTCGTGCATGAGATATACTCTCGGATCTTATAAGTGTGTCTCCCATCTGAAGAACAGAATGTATTCCTACAGGCCAGGTTTATGTTATTTATTTGGTTATCCTATGCATATGTCCTTACTTAATATGGCATAATACAGCTTTATGTGCTCTATTTACATCTGCACTTTGTGCTGCGCGCATCGTCGGTGCTTCTGGATGACCCCCGTCCCAGAAGGTGTCAGCACGGTGCGATGCATTCCACTGGTGTCATAGGAACATTTTTATTCTAGAGCGCATCGCATTTGTGACACCATAAGTAACGGTGTGGCGCCGGAAGCCCTGCCCCCATGCGCTCCGTGTGCACACTGCGGTTGATTGGCCATTTCCACAGGACGGCAGCATAATTAAACACATATGTCATGAGGGATTACACTGCCCCCCAAGGAAGCGAGATGCGAAACGCGCGTTGTGGTTTCTGTCTGATGCGGGGACACCTTCACTATGGGTATGAGGCCTCTGTGATTTGTTATATTGATGGTTGCATTTGATAATTGCTGTTGGACTATTATGTCCTGAAGGTTTTTCTATACAGGGAGCCTTGTGCATTTTTTGGCTTAATTGCACTAGCTTACCACCTTTATATGGGTGGTGCCTTTATGCACTTCCTTTATATATAGGAATTTATTCTATTTATCATTATCTAGCACCCATTATTTGATGTTTAACATGGGTTTTTTGTGCCTACTGTTTACATACTCCCAGCTCTGCTACCACGGCTGTATCACTGTCCGCCTGATGTCGATTTTATATATAGTTCAAATCATTTTTTGTAATATGTATTGTATGATATCTTCTTATGTCCTGTTTAATCAATAATTAATATTTAATAAAGTGATTTTGCTCTTTTTGAATATAACGGGACTTTCATAGTTTTTTGTTATTTTGTTAACTCATCTTAAAGAGATTTAAGCTCTCATTTTTTCTTTGATGCTATTCTGACTATGAGAGCTCATACTCACTGGTGCGGAAATCGGATGAGTGTAATCCAATTAAAAATCGGATTGCACTCTGACTAATGTTAGGCAATGGGTGACATCTCATTTGCGATTTTTTTTCTCAGCCGAAATCAGACTGTGAAAAAAATTGCAGCATGCTGCGATTTGCTGCGATTTTCTGGTGAAAATCGCCAATGCAAGTCAATGGGTGCAATAAAATATCTGACAGCACTTGCACCATGCGAGTGCTGTCCGATTGATATGCACCAGTGTCCTTTGAAAAAAGCCGGCAATTCATATGAGGCTACTGTACAATCACACTGACATGTTAGAACAGAATAGATAGTATAGATATATACACATAGAATACATAGATATATATATGTGTGTGTCACTGACATGTACTGTATATATCTATTTGATGTTTAACATGGTTTTTTTTGTGTCTATTGTTTACATACTCCCCGCTCTGCTACCACGGCTGTATCACTGTCCGCCTGATGTTGATTTTATATACATTTCTAATCATTTTTTGTAATATGTATTGTATGATATCTTGTTATGTCCTGTTTGATCAATAAATAATATTTAATAAAGTGATTTTTCTCTTTTTGAATATAACGGGACTTTCATAGAAAATGGAAGAAATACATAGATCGGGCGATTCTGAATGCAGCGATTTGATTTTTTTATTGTTTTATTTTGAATGGGGCGAAAGGGGGTGATTTGAACTTTCTTATTTTTTTATATTTTTTAATTTTTTTTTTACTTTTTGCATGCTTCAATAGTCTCCATGGGAGACTAGAAGCTGCAGTACTTTGATCGGCTCTGCTACATACAGGCGATGATCAGATTGCCTGTGTATAGCAGAAATGTTTACTTGCTATGAGCGCCGAACACCAGGTGGCACTCATAGCAATCTGGCTATGACAGCAATAGAGGTCTGCTAGAGACTTTTGGTTGTCATTCCAACCCATCAGTGACCCGCGATCACATGATGGGTTTCACCAATGGGCGGGATATCCGGTGCGTTTCCAGAAAGAGATTGACAGCAACATTTAACTAGTTAACAGCCGCGGGTGAATCTTGATTCTATCCGCGGTTGTTAGAGGCATACATCAGCTGTTCAAAACAGCTGACATGTGCCAGGAAAGATGTGGGCTCAGTGCTGGTGCCTACACCAAAAGGAGGGATTCCGATGTGGGTGTACTATTACGCTAAACGTTGGAAAGGGGTTAAAAAGTTGTCACCAACCCCGTCCAACAAAATAATTCATGATGTGTATTGTGTGCTTTTTGGCTAAAATGTTCTGGGAGGGCCATTATTGGCAAGTGATAAAATGTTGGTCTCTGCAGTTGTAAGGGGATATATTACAGTATGTCCTTGCTTTCTTACTCGTCCTGGTATCATATGCTCTGTTTGACATAATGTTTTATTGCTGATTTGTGATACTGTAAAATGTCCCATGTTGTATGTATTTACTGTAGCTGCTATGCACATATTTACTATTGTAAGTGTTTAGTAAGTAGGGACAGTGTAGTAACCATTTATAGCCACAAGATGGGGTACATTGTAATTCTAGGTATAGCATTGTACATAGTATGGTAGGAAATTAACATAGGAGCTTCACAATAGTAAATAGTTAATATAGGAGGGGTCAGCTGCAACTAAGGGAGGGAGATCTTCCTCATAGGAGTCATACAGGCCTGGGTGCCCAAGCCACCTGCACGGGTTTCAGTGCCCATGATTATAGCATGGACTTAAGTGTCCAGAATTGTAGCAGTAACCATGCAACATTATAATAAGTGAGGAGCCCAGCCATCTGCAGTAACAGGCCAGGAAAGCAGCAAGACATAACTCCAGTGGGTTACAGCAGTGTGGTGCAGAAGCTGAAGGAAAGGCCAGAAGAGTACAGGGACGCAGGGGACTTCATGATGTGGCAACTTATCGCATGGGCTGATGCCCTCAGATCCGGGGTGAAATGGCTAAGGGAATACCCAACCGCAGTGAGTGTAAGCAGAGAGGATGCTGTGTTACCGTTAAAGGCGGTAGGTCCCCATAATGTACTGGAGGCCATAGGAAGTACCACAGGAGAAGCTATAACAGTACAGAAGGGCAGGTCACTCGCCATGTGGAAACTGAATTCGGGAGCAGATGATCTGATGTCTGAGGCGAAACAGACAGAGAAGTATCTATCTGTGGTAGAGCTAAACAGGGAGGACCCTGGAACATGCTGGGTGACAGTGAGAGAAGTACAGGGAAAGAGGAAGATATGTGTAATTTTGAACATGTGATTAATGCTGTGAAATACTTGGATGTGCTGAGAAATGAAAACAGTAAAAGTTATTCAGTTTCAAGTTGAAATTGACTGTGTCTCAATCCATGTGAAATTGTTTGCAGACAGCCTTCAGTGGCACAGAAGAGATCCTGTTGATGCTGGACCTGAAGTCACATGCTGACTAATGGACATGTGATGGGAGGCCAGGGCATAGAAGCCCCGGTGTCCTCAGCCATGACAACGGCTCTGGCCCTTCCTCACACAGTCATTAAGACTATTAGGAAACCTTCATACGATGACAATATGATTTGGAGCAAGAGGATCACTTATGATATTCAGACTACTCTCCTCATTTCCATGATATCAAACATCACAGTGACTGGGTATATACCAAGTGACCAGTGCTTGCTGACTAATCAAACTTTTACTCACTCCATATTCTCAAATGTAAGGAGTCTTCTAGCCTGCAGCAATATTGCAGAAGTCCACTATCTGAAGTTAAAACGAATCTTATTTATTCGCATAGCTTTGTCATGCTGGATATAAGAACTTATAAAGTTTCAAAATGTGTTGGCGTTGGACAAACATTCTGGAGAAATTACAAAGCAATATCTTTTAAAAAAAAATATATGAATAAGGGAGGATGTGTTTTACCTTCATGTTTCCATTTTGGATAATATTGGCTGTAGCAGAATTGATCATAAACGCTCCATGAGAAATCCTGCTAATTCTTAGCTCATGTTTTAAACAAAAAAGGAATTATGAAAATGCAAAAGAATCTCAAATAAATAACGAAGTACACTTCGTTTCCTATAATATGAGAAAGATTAAAAGTTCAAGAAGTTTGCATGTTATGAAATATGTACTGTATGTCATAGAGAAGGGCACTTGCTTGAGTTCCTGATAAAGTTGCCCCTGATAGGGACCCATTACTCATTGTGGAAAGCTGTTACTAAGGGACGCACAGGCATTGTGCATATAATACCACATTTGTCTTACAGAAGCCATAGAGTCTGCCTGAAGTTCTTTAATTCATGGCATCTAACTTTCTGAGATTTCAGTATCCCAATCAATAGTGATCAGCTGATTGCCAATGGATCCTGTGCTGTATGTGTAGTGTCTCTCCAGTCAAGAGTATGATTAAATGTCTCACGTGCTGTTTAATATAGCCTAATAATTAATCCGCAGGCTAGAAGCCAATCCTGCTAAGGGTGTCTCCAAGTATTGTAGGGTTCCCTGTGTGACTCCACCGACCTATGATTCCCGCTGTCAGTTTTTGATCAATATTAATCTGATTTTGACTTCTCTTTTCTTCACTCACTTTGCATTTTGTTAATTGATAAAAGTAAACTGCACTTCTATTTTTGAAAGCATTCTTACTTTGCAGCGTTTTTTCCACACCTGCCTAAAACTTTGCACTTTTACCTTCCTTAGCATTTGGGCCCATCATACTTCGCAATGAACTCATGCACATCAGATAAATTGCTGACTTGGATTGCTCTTCAAAGCGTTCCTGTGTTAACCACTTTACCATAAAGCGCTGACTCTCAGGTTTTATTCTGTGAATCATGGACTCGAAAAGATCTGTTTTGCTCAAGCACAATGAGATGAAGGCGGAGTTGTGACATTTATTTAGGTCATGTTACTGAAGGAAGCACACATTAATCTTTGCATACAATGGTTTCTAAAAAATGTTGATGGTCCCCAAAATGTCCCCCATGCATGTTATGTAGAAATACTTGGAACTCATATAGGTGTGTTCAAGAACTTATTTATTGAGTGAAGAGATTCCAGAAAAAATGAGATGTTTCGGTCAATACCTGACCTTCATCAGTCATCTGGGTAGAGTAGATCTGTGTGGCAGCACACTGTGTGAGAGTCTGCAGTGTCCACTGCTAAGACAGGAAGCGCTTGAAGTTCTTGAACACACCTATACCAGTGCCAAACAATTCCACATCACAGCTCACGGATTTGGTTATTCTACTTGTGCACCACCAGAATTCCAGAAGTGCCATGTTTTTCTAATTACCCCATGCATGCTAGACTAAAGTTGGCCAAACCTGCTGATGATTGCAGGATCCGCAAATAGTCTAATCTGTACGGGGTCTGCCCACTCCCTGAGCCAAGCGTTTCTGTGTATGATCATTCAGCTGACAGCTATGTGGTCTGTATGGGGGCTTTAAAACTCAAGTAGATATGGCAAGATGGTGGGCCATATCCCTGAATGCTAAGTGTCAGGTGAGTGGTAGCCAATAAATCACTTAGTCTTGGGTAGGATATATATAGGGAAACAACCATAAATTAAAAGGGAATCTGTCAGCAGGTTTTTGCTGTGAAATTTGAATACAGCAATAAGTAGGGGTTGAGACACAGACATCAGTGATGTGTCACTTATTAGGCTGTGTGCTGTTGTTTACATACAATGAAGGTTTTATCACCATGAGATTGCCTGGACTACAGCTCATGGGAGCCCTGGTCTGACCACACCCCCTCCTCTGATAAGCAGCTTACTGTCAATAGAAAATGTCCAGAGAGAGCCTGGTGTGGGTGGAGTTTGCTTCCTCAGCTCTGCTACATGCCAAATCAAAAATCTTTGATTGTATCACAACCGCTGCACCCAGTAAACTAAGTGAAACATTGTTGGATTTAGGGTCTCTGTTCCCACATTTTGCTGCTATGATGATGTACCAAAAGCCTGGCAACAGATTCTCTTTAAGCCATTGTCACAGCTAAGCCTAGTAAATCCTACATTCCACTTATAGGAGGCAACGAGAAATAAAATAGATTTTTTAATTTTTTGTATTTTCTTTCTTTTTAAAAGCCTTTGTGACTGAGACGTAACACTATGCAGCTGTGTTATTAAAAAGTATTTTTTTGCCTCAGAAATCTGCAGTGCTGTCAGCATTTTTCACAGTGGTTGGCATCATCAATAGTGTTTCTGTGGCTGACACCCGTCTACAAGTTTACACAGTGCTGCTTTATGTGGTGGTTTGCCGAGAACACAGGTGGGCGCTTCCTTCTGATCTTTTTCTATTTTCAGTAAAAGATTGAATTATTATTGCTATAGAATAAATAATTTTAACCCACTTCCTGCAAATGGATGTAACTGTACATCCAGATTGCAGGTGATTTCATGCAGTCAAGTGGACAGTTATGTCTGATAAATGGCATGGGCTCCGGAGATGTGCCTGTGTCATCCACAACACACAGCCAAACTTTTGCATTATTGTTTTTTTTAAAGCACCATTAAATCCAGGGTGTTATATGCTTGCATGTGCTGAAACTGGACAAATCTCTGATCCCAGCATTTTAATCCTTCCCAGCAGAATGTGAGGCATACTGATGGTTCCTATGATAACTGGAGGCCTGACAATGGCCCCCATTCTTGCCATATTCCTCAGCCAATCAAATCCCACTGGGGATGGGGGCTGATTTGCTGTCAAACAATAACTGGTTAGATAATGCCCTGTACAGCCTACCATACACATCCAAGTCCCGTCGTGGAACCTGTAAGTACTGTAAAAAAAGAAAAAAAAAAGTTAAAAAATATAAAAAACTATGCCATAATTGCAATTTTGTTATCCTTGGCTAAAAAATAAATAAATAAATAAATGCAGATCAAAAAGCTGTATGTATAAAAAATGATAAAAATAAAAACCATAGCTTATTTCACAAAGATCAAGACCTCATACTGTTCTATAAATAAACAAATGAAAAGTTTAGGGTGCTTAAAATATGGCAAAAAATTAAAATTAAGAATTATTTTTTATTCATTTTCCTATCAATAAAAAGTTTGTTAATATGTCATATGTACCTCATAATGATGCATCTGACAAAACACAACTCATTCTGAAAAAAATAAGTCCTCATATGATCATGTCACCAAAAACATAAAAGAAGGCTCCTGGAGCGAGAAAGTAGAAAAGTGAAAATAAAGTGGTCCAACATAGAGGCCCTGGCTGTGACACCAAGGGTTTAAAGCACATTTTATTCCAGGGTGATATGCATGTGAAGAAGGTCTACATACACATAATACCCTCATGGCCTTAAAATCTACAAGGATAGACTGAGCATAGCTAAGGGGGCATTTATGTTCTTTGTAATGTAAGGAGAAAATGGGGCATTCACCACTAAGCGTTAAAATAAACTTTATTTGTGGTTCCAAATAGATTGTGGAGACCGTGTTTCGTGTGTAAGCAACGCTTCATCTGAGCCATCACTTGGCAGAGAGGAAGTGTCACTTACAGTTGTGGCCAAAAGTATTGACACCCCTGCAATTCTGTCAGATAATACTCCGTTTCTTCCTGAAAATGATTGCAAACACAAATTCTTTGGTATTATTATCTTCATTTAATTTGTCTTAAATGAAAAAACACAAAAAGAATTGTCCTAAAGCCAAATTGGATATAATTCCACACCAAACATAAAAAAGAGGGTGGACAAAAGTATTGGCACTGTTCGAAAAATCATGTGATGCTTCTCTAATTTGTGTAATTAACAGCACCTGTAACTTACCTGTGGCACCTAACAGGTGTTGGCAATAACTAAATCACACTTGCAGCCAGTTGACATGGATTAAAGTTGACTCAACCTCTGTCCTGTGTCCTTGTGTGTACCACATTGAGCATGGAGAAAAGAAAGGAGACCAAAGAACTGTCTGAGGACTTGAGAAACCAAATTGTGAGGAAGCATGAGCAATCTCAAGGCTACAAGTCCATCTCCAAAGACCTGAATGTTCCTGTGTCTACCGTGCGCAGTGTCATCAAGAAGTTTAAAGCCCATGGCACTGTGGCTAACCTCCCTAGATGTGGACGGAAAAGAAAAATTGACAAGAGATTTCAACGCAAGATTGTGCGGATGTTGGATAAAGAACCTCGACTAACATCCAAACAAGTTCAAGCTGCCCTGCAGTCCGAGGGTACAACAGTGTCAACCCGTACTCTCCGTCAGCATCTGAATGAAAAGGGACTGTATGGTAGGAGACCCAGGAAGACCCCACTTCTTACCCCGAGACATAAAAAAGCCAGGTTGGAGTTTGCCAAAACTTACCTGAAAAAACCTAAAACGTTTTGGAAGAATGTTCTCTGGTCAGATGAGACAAAAGTAGAGCTTTTGGGCAAAGGCATCAACATAGAGTTTGTAAGAGAAAAAAAGAGGCATTCAAAGAAAAGAACACGGTCCCTACAGTCAAACATGGCGCAGGTTCCCTGATGTTTTGGGGTTGCTTTTGCTGCCTCTGGCACTGGACTGCTTGACCATGTGCATAGCATTATGAAGTCTGAAGACTACCAACTAATTTTGCAGCATAATGTAGGGCCCAGTGTGAGAAAGCTGGGTCTCCCTCAGAGGTCATGGGTCTTCCAGCAGGACAATGACCCAAAACACAGTTCAAAAAGCACTAGAAAATGGTTTGAGAGAAAGCACTGGAGACTTCTAAGGTGGCCAGCAATGAGTCCAGACCTGAATCCCATAGAACACCTGTGGAGAGATCTAAAAATGGCAGTTGGGAGAAGGCACCCTTCAAATATCAAGGACCTGGAGCAGTTTGCCAAAGAAGAATGGTCTAAAATTCCAGCAGAGCATTGTAAGAAACTCATTGATGGTTATCGGAAGCGGTTGTTCGCAGTTATTTTGGCTAAAGGTTGTGCAACCAAGTATTAGGCTGAGGGTGCCAATACTTTTGTCTGGCCCATTTTTGGAGTTTTGTGTGAAATGATCAATGTTTTGCTTTTTGCTTCATTCTCTTTTGTGTTTTTTCATTTAAGACAAATTAAATGAAGATAATAATACCAAAGAATTTGTGTTTGCAATCATTTTCAGGAAGAAACTGAGTATTATCTGACAGAATTGCAGGGGTGTCAATACTTTTGGCCACAACTGTACAAGTGAAAAGGCTGTCTGCCAGATTGTCTCCACGATCTTTGTTTGGAAACGCAAATAAAGCTCAGTTTAATTGGTGACGAGTGCCCCATAGTGTCCTTACATTACTATTGGACTATTTCTTAGTGAGCATCATCAAGACGGTTAATCAGCTGCTGAATCTACATAGTTGTATCATTGCTGTTTTAATGCACACAGTGTGAATTCCAGTATGTCCGTTCCCTGTTTTTCTAGAACTAGTGGGTTAATGTTTTTTGTCCTATACCATACAGATTAATGGGGGGAGGTATCTGCTGCAGCTAGTTGTCTTACAGCCAGAATTATGAGGAGAAGGTGGAATGTCTGATTTCTTTGGACATATAGAGAATTTATTAGCATACACTTATTCTATTTGCCATGATTATTTGGTATTATTGTTATTTTGATCACTAATGGCAGCTTTTCTGGTGTAATCTGATGAACAGCATAATTCTTCCATTTAGTATTTACTCCATTTAACAATGTACTGGTATTTTCTGTATTTCGGTGTCATCTTTGACCAGCTCTTTTGCAAAATTATTGTCTGCGAACAGCAGCATAAATTGCGGCAAATTGACATCCTTGATTGCTTATTATAAAAAAAACAGCATATTAATCATTACTGTCTAATCTTTAGAGAGTGCAGACTTAAGACCATCATAAAACATGCCATATTTATCACAGTGGTACATGCTGTTTGAGAAATCTGGCGTATTTTTTGATTATGCAGTCTTAGCTTACAGCACCTGGCTTACGATGTTGGCTTACTGTGTGCCAGAAACTTGCACCAAAATGTTGGTGCATTTTTTCACCCGGTTATACACATCATGCCAGACCCATTTTCTAACAAAACACAACCCTTTAATTTATGTTGCACAAAAAGTGTCTAAAAAATATAATACAAAACAAACAGGTGTTGACCTGCCATCGTACATGCATCACCAGAAGTACAAATTATGCAAATTGTCTCCAGAGAGGAAAAGGACTAGAACTCTAGTGCCACCTATTGGAAGTAGCAATCCTAAAAGTCAATGTCGACCCTTTAACGAGCCTTGTTACATGACTTAGGATAAAAGCCAAGCCAGAATCTCAATTTGCAGACACTGTGTTTCAGGGTACTGCCCCTCATCAGTGCAAAGTGTGAGAGCTGGTTTGGCTGTGAGAGAGGCGACCGATATCCAAGAAGTATCATTTCTTCTTGCGGAGAATGACATGCTAAGCATGTCGAGGTGAGGAGACTAGCAAATTGTCTCTTCAGAGAGGCAGAGGACCAGAAGTACAAATAAACACACAGTGGTAAATTCATCAAGTCTGTGGTTTTGTATTCCAAACTTGATCCACGATCAGCTTGGGTGAGATGGACAAAATTCATCAAGAAGTGCACATCTCTTAATGAATGTATAACATCTTTGGGCTGCTGTGCGCCAGGGACAGAAATGTACTGTAGTCATGGACTTATGTGGTGTAAAGTATAGTGAAACCTCTGCCCATTTTACAATAAATTGACAAAGATAGAGTGAAGATGTCAAAAGTTATACAAAATGTTTGCAACTACTTCTTCCTCAAACATATGTAAGTTTTTAGCACTAATTGCGGGTGTAAAGTGCTTGAAGGAACCCTGACATCAGAAAATTATGCATTGTTTAAATCAGGTGTTTGTGCTCCATGTATTTTTAAAAAATGTTAGCAATTTTTTTTTATTACATAAAATAATCTCTATTAGGCCGGAGTCACACTAGAGAGCAATACGGACGAGTGCTATGCGAGAAGAAATCACATAGCACTCGGACCATTGTTAATCTATGGGGCAGCTCCCATCATCCGTTTTCTTCTTACCCGTATTATACGTGCGGGAGAAATCGCTGCATGCTGCGATTTGCTCCATATTACGCCAGGGACTTGCCAATGCAAGTCTATGGGTGTGAGAAAAAAGCAGATTACACATGGGCCATGTGTGTGACTTGTGAGAAATACGCAAAACCCTATTCCTGCGCAATTGGCACCGGCTTCTTGGTGGCTCACCCTGCTGGCCCTGGAAGGCCCTGCATTGTTTACCTTTGGGGCAATGGAACTGAATGAAGAACCTGAAATTAATAATTTCTCTCACTGGCTCAGATTAGTAGTAATGAGGCAGCAACAGAACGCACTGTCAGTATGCATTGTAACAATACTGGGATTGCAGAGACCAACACGGGGGTGGAACTGGTCTCTACAAGCCAGGTCATCTTACAACGAGCACTGAAATTACTCTGTGTTGCCTGCTCGTTACTACTGATCTGAGCTGGCAGGAGAACGCACTGTCATTGTGCACATTGCACAGTAACAGAGCAAGGACTAGCCCAGCCCCTGAAAGGAAGGTCACGGATGATGGTTCGATATTGGGAGGGGACAGGGATTGTGGCAGTGACCGTATCATCTGCCTCCGATGACGCTTTGTTTGATTATCCCAGCATGCACTGGGATTTTCTAATGAAGCATCATCCAAAAAGCAGTCAGATTGTGCAGTAGTAAGGCAAGGTAAGGGAATTTTTAATTATTATACAGTATATTAGAAAGTAGATTAGATTTTTAAATAAGTAGGCATTTAGGATGAAGATGACCTTATATTTGGAAGCACCCCTTTACGAGAAGTTTCCTAATACTTTGTCTACATAGAAGAGCTCTAAACTGTAAAACCCAGTCTAATGACAGTCTACAAATGTTATCTGTAAATAATATGTGTTAATTAATGTGAATCTTTTTTCTATCTGTCATAATTAAATTACATATTTTTACAATGTATAAGATTTGTGGAAGTTTTCAGCACAACATCTATCTGGAGATGTGAGCAATTATCTATAAGTATTGCAAGTATTTGTGAATCATTAACAAAGGCTCTGTTGTTATTTAAGAATAGGGATCTGAAATCTTGTTGAAAAGTTATGTCACTTCTCATTATAATCTGTTCTTGTAGACAGAAATATTGTAAGGCATGGATAATTAAAACAGAACAGTATTTTCAACAAACTGCATAAATCAATAGTACACACCTTTGTAAGAAACTTTGTAAAGTAGCTTATCAGAAAAATCAGCTTCCTTCCTACTTACTACACACTTTCTCTGCTCCCCCCTTCCTCCTCAGCTCGTCATCCAATGTGAAAAATCAGCTATAGCCAGTCTTAAGGCCTCATTACTTTTAGCGATGCACCAGCGATCCCGACAACGATACGACCCGGTCAGGATCGCTGGTGCATCGCTAAATGGTCGCTAGTGAGCTGCCAAACAGGCAGATCTCACTAGCGATGCAGCAGCGGTCGGCGGTCGTACTCACCTGTCAGACGCGGCGAGGGTGACCGTCTTCCGCCTGCGTCCATGGCTCGCTCATCGGCGCCAACAGGAAGCCGACGATGAGAGATGGACAAGGCCGATCTCGCGCGATCAGCGATAGCCAGCTTGGGAGCCGGTCGGAGGTGAGTATCACATGTAGCGATATCGCTAGTGATATCGCTGCTGCGTCACAAAATCGGTGACGCGCTAGCGATATCGCTATGTGTAAAGGGCCCTTTAGGCCACGTTCACACATTCAGTATTTGGTCAGTGTTTTACATCAGTATTTGTAAGCCAAAACCAGAAGTGGGTGCTAAATACAGAAGTGGTGACGTGTTTCTATTATTCTTTTCCTCTGATTGTTCCACTCCTGTCTTACAGATAAGGAAGTAAAATACTGACCAAATACTGAACGAGTCGGACTGCAGGTGACGTTTTACAAAGGCTATTATTCTCTATGGAGAGGGGATGGGTAGAAGAAGTTAAAAGCCAGGAAAGAAGCAGATAAAGGCAGACAAAAAAGCATGGTGCAGAGCTCTGTAACAAGTGTTTACCCACATCAGAGCTTAATTCAGATCAAGATGGTTCAGCTCTGCTGTGTAATATCTTCCATGTTGCTGCAGCTTGTCTCTGTGAGCTAAAAAGTGAATGAAGTGCAGGCATTACCCTCTCTGTGCTGTTCTGACTATGGCAGAAATTACTGCAACTCGTCTTTTCCCCAAGTAAACATTAAATTACAAGTCACAAACATCACATGCAGAAATGAAAACTGGTGAGAATGCAAGATATACTGTACATCACATAATGGCCAAAAATAGTGTTATTCATCATAAACTCACACAGGACACCTTATTCTGAAAAGTTACTTCAGAACACAGTTACCCTTTAAGTTTGAGGGGAGTTTGTCCCCCAGAAACTTGATTTACTTATACAGTACTATTGGGACTCAATGGTGCCCCCATGGTTTAGCCAGGGGTTCTATGTATTGTACTGCCACTCAGTCAATATTTTGTGCACCTTCCCTGAGGAGACAATAAGCGTTCAGAGCTCCATAGTGTACTCACGAGATCTGTGACTGACTTCCAAAAATATGCCATATTATGGTAATGTCACATACCATGAATAAGGTTAGAATCGGAAAGATGGCATTTGGGTCATGGTCTTAAAAAGTTGTTGGATCCGGTTTTTGGATATTAAAAGCGTAAATAGCCCCACATGTGATTTTGTACTGGGTTTCTCTCCAAGAGTCATTAATACATTTTTTCTGAATAGTAGACTATCCTATTTTGGTAAGGATATCAATGTCTTCCATTTGTAGCCTTCATTATTTAAAAAAGGTATCGGATGTACTGCCAGGGAAACGGAGCCTGCGAGCGATTTAATCAGACATTAATCCAAATGTTGCGCACCCTGGAGAGTGACTGAAAGGCCCGCTGGCCTGAATATGTCCCTGAGCTGGTGTGGGTTTATAACAACCGGGTGCATCGGGTGACCGGGTACACCCCCTACTCGCTGCTATTTGGACGAGAAGGAAAAGGAATCACGGAAGTGGAATTAAACCCGGAAGAACCCCAACCTTGGACCGGAGTATCATCATGGGTCCGAAACCACCGGCACTGGCTACAAACCCTCCACTGAATCGTCCATACAAAACTTCTGGACCTAGAGTACCCGGGGGAGCTCTGTCTCCACCCACTGACTTCCAAACTGGAGATCGAATACTCGTCCTAGATCAGCGGCCCCAAAACAAGTTAGATCCATGGTGGGAGGAAAACCCCTATCGAATGTTGCGCCGAGTACACCCCGATGGACCTGTGTATGAAATACAATCTGAGAAGGACGGCGTATCTCTCACTCGTACCGTGTACCGTATTATGTTACGTCCATGTGCATCCACCGACCCCATGTGACCCGAGCCTATCCCTCAGGTCCCCGACCCTCCGCCAACGGTCTGGGACATAGATGATGAAGAGGACTGCCCAGCCATATCAGCGGGCCCTCCAAGTAGGGACATGGCAGTAGACTCAGTCAGCCCACCAGAGTCGACCAGCCCACCATCCTCCACCACCCCAGAAGGCTCCACCACAGTTGAACTCAGACGCTCCGAGCAGTCAACAGCTGGCAAACCCCCTGAACGTTACGAACAGGACCAGTTCGTATGGCGACAAGAGCTGTCGTCTCCAAAGACCACTTCAAGCAGACTAAGGCCCTCACCAGAGGGCTGGCGAGCGTACAGGATGGGGGAGTGTGGGAGAAGGGGCCCCCGTCGAGTGTCCGGGGCCGGAACCAAGGGGACAGTCATTTAGGTTCCGGGGCAGGTTGTTTCCAGGGGACAGAGTTCAGGGCCGGACCGTTGAGACTGACAGATGGGCTGGGGGAGGAGCTGATATAAGAGGGGAGGAGAACGCTAGTCACAGTGAGTCAGCAGAACAGGAGAGGTGGAGGAAGGAAGCCAGGAAGCGCCAGAGAGCCAAAGCAAAAGCCAGAGCCAGAGCAGAGCGGGGACAACAGCGACCAGAGAGACCGCAGGGAGACTCACCACAGGCAGAAGGGAGACAGCACCTAGCTATCCAGGAGGGAGACACCCACCGTTCAGCCGCACTCCTAGTGGCCACCACTGCCCGACTCCACTCCGCGGGTGCGACCTGTCTGCTCCCGCCCGCAGCAGCCGCCACCCGACTCCACCCCGTGGGTGCGGCCCGTCCGCTCCCGCCCGAGGTAGCCGCCGCCCGACTCCGCCCCACGGGTGCGGTCCATCTGCTCCCACCCATGGCAGACGCCACCCGACTCAGCCCCGCGGGTGTGGTCCGTCCGCGGCCGCTGTCGCCCAACTCCACCCTGTGGGTGCGGCCTGTCAGCTCCCGCCCTCAGCAGACGCCTCCCCGCTCCAGTTTGCGGCTGCGGCCTACCTGCTGCCACCCGAGGCCGACGCCGCCTCACTATAGTTCGCGGCTGCGGCCTGTCCACTGCCAGCCGCGGTCCCTGCAGCTCCGTTTGGGGCTGCGGCCTCCATTCTCCAGCCCTCAAGCGGCACTGCACCGCCTCCGCCGGGGGCGCCGCCTTGCGGAACTCTTCCGGGGCCTGTTGTGCCCCCATCTCACCTGGGCACAGGAACGCCCGAAGTCTTCGTCAGATCCTCGTCGGCTGAGCCCAGCGGCTGCAACGCCGAGGCATCATCGTTCAGGACCCTGCCGGACGTCAGAGAGGATAAGTGACACTTTTATAACTAAGGACCCGTAGTCGGCCATACCGCGGCCCTATAGTGACCGGCCTTTGCCGGGTTAGTCGTGTTCGTATTACCGTGTGTTTCTTGTATTGATCCCCTGCATAGGCAGTTATTGTTAGCTTGTTCGGTTGCTCATGACAGCCCCAAAGGCATTTATAGATATAAAAGTTACACCTTAAATCTCAAACCGTCTCACGCCTCGTCACTGCATCCCCCGTACCTGCGAGTACTACAACAGGTTCCCTTTAAATAGGACATGCTTATAGGTTTTATAGAACTAATTGAGCAATTGTAGACTCAATATGCCACTAATGTCTATAGTGGAAAAAAATGATATTCTTAGAATGCCTAACATTGTAACCTATATAACTATAGTTCAGCATCAACAACCAACAAGTCTGGCATTTCCTGTTTGCAATCGCTTTAGGTTTTTACAAGATGTATTGTTATATTTAGGTTCTGAAACTGAATGTGGGTTACATTGAGATAAATATTAACACTTAGCCCCTCTGTGGCATTTTTTTTTTCAAAAATTGCTAACACAAGTATGTAAGTAAAAAGGGTCAGTTTCCATTTTTTCAGTCCAAATACACGTCAGCTATCTGGTTACCCCAAGGCTCTTAAAGACAAACACAAATGCGGGAAAATGAGATAACGGCTCAATAACTGGTTTCATTACAGTTTTAACACTTTCTTAAAGAACCAAGAAGGCAGGATGAACATTGTCACACCCAGATAAGAATCTGAAATTGTGTTGAAGTCAAGTTCAGATAAATTAAAGTAACAAAGGATCCAATAATGAGATCTCGATACAATAGGGTTCAAAGTTCCAGCATCAGGAGATGACTTTCTTGACTTGCCACTGGGGTCAATTTCATAACCCATCATATTTGTACCTTAGTAACAGTGTTACCTTTTCATGTTCAAAGTGTATCAGTTGATTCAGATGACTTTACAAAATAAACATATTTGCATACATGAGGAATAACACTTTTTCTGGCCATTTTAGGACTTGTATTCTGCATTATTCTCTTCTTCACATTCTCTCCTTCACGCTCACAAATCCTCGCCCACTCCAGCTCACTCCTACCTAGCACACAGTCAGAAATCTACAAGCTATTAACCCTCAGACACTTTCAGATTCCCTACACTCATCACTGTCCCCAATCTCCTCTCTTTCCTGTCCTAATCTGACTGTTCATCACTACAATGACACTCTTAGAAGCACCCTTGACCAAGTAGCTCCCCTCACCCTCAGAACCTCCAAACACAGAGTAAAACAGCCCTGGCTTAACTTCGCAAACTCAACTTCTCCAGCGATTCTCCAGGAGTGCTGAACGCCTATGGAGAAAAACCCGCACACCAGAGGACTTCATCCACTTCAAATTTATGCTAAGAACCTATAACGCTGCCCTTCACCTTGCCAAACAGACCTACTTCACCACCCTGATCTCCTCACTAGCCAACAACCCCAAGAAACTTTTTGACACTTTTCACTCCCTCCTCAGGCCAAAAGCACAAGCCCCTATCACAGACATTTGTGCTGATGACCTGGCCTCCCACTTTACAGAAAAAATAGATAATATCCATCAAGAAATCTGCTCCCAACCACCAAGTGCTGTGACTCCCATCCCTTCCTGCATCTCCCCTGGCTCACTTTCCACATTTGATCCCATCACAGAAGAAGAAGTCTCCAGACTCTTCTCTTCTTCTCGTCCGACTACATGCACTACCGACCCCATGCCCTCACATCTCCTCCAGTCTCTCTCTCCAGTCGTCACAACCCACCTAACTACAATCTTTAATCTCTCCCTCTCCTCTGGCATTTTCCCATCCTCCTTCAACAAGCCATTGTTACTCCATTACTAAAGAAACCTGCTCTCGACCCATCCCGCACAAACAACTACAGACCAGTCTCCAATCTCCCCTTCATCTCTAAACTTTTGGAGCACCTAGTTTACTCCCGCCTTACCCATTACCTCTCCACTCACTCCCTTCTAGACCCTTCACAGTCCGGCTTCCGTCCCCTACATTCGACTGAAACTGCACTCATCAAAGTGACCAATGACCTTCTGACAGCAAAACGTAACGGTGACCACTCTCTGCTCATTCTTTTTGACCTATCTGCAGCTTTCGATACTGTTGACCACCATCTCCTACTCTCTAGGATCCAGTCACTGGGCATTAAGGACACTGCACTCTCCTGGTTCTCTTCCTATCTCTCTGACCGCTCCTTCAGTGTTTTGTTCTCTGGCTCCACGTCATCTCCTCTTCCTCTTGCTGTCGGGGTACCTCAGGGCTCAGTCCTTGGCCCCCTTTTCTCTCTCTACACGGCCCCAATTGGACAGACCATCAGCAGATTTGGCTTTCAGTACCATCTTTATGCTGATGACACAACTATACACGTCTTCCCCCGACCTTACCCCCGGTGTACTACAGAACGCCAGTGACTGTCTGTCCGCAGTCTCCAATATCATGTCCACTCTCTATCTGAAACTCAACCTCTCTAAAACTGAACTTCTGCTCCCGCCGTCTACTAACCTCCCTAAATCTGACATTTCCCTCTCTGTGTGTGTAGCCCATTCACTATCTCCATCCATCCTTCACTCCCTCAAGATGGCTGGACCTTCATTGTAAATACACAATTGTAAATACACACCTGTACTTTGCATCTCCCTCACCTCATTGTAGATTGTAAGCTCTCACCAGCAGGGTCGTCTTATTTCGTCTTATTTTGCTTTAATTATTGTATTGTTAACGTTGTTACTTATGACTTGTGTTTTGAAACTGTTAAACTGTAAAGCGCTGTGGAATATGTTGGCGCTATATAAATAAAGATTATTATTATTATTATTCCCCATGATTCCCTTCTGCATATTTTATCTCTGATTTTCATGTGCCTCTGGGCTAGTGGATAAAAACTAACTGCTGTGAAGTCTTCTATAAACAGAACACATAGAGATGTGTGTGTTTCCTCCTCTCCTGTCTCTACATAGCTCATTTTCACAATAAGCAGCACTATGGAGGACAAAGCAGTGTTGTGCAGTGCACAGGTGAAGAGTGAAATTAAACACTTACTAGGAAGCAACAATGCGGATCTGTCTCTCTGCCTATTTTACCTTGCTTTTTCCTCCTCCATTTACAAAATAAGTACATGTGCGTACATGAGGAATAAGACTTTTTCTTGCCATTATATAATTTATATTTTGCATTTTCCACCAGCTTTCATTTATGCATATACTATCTCTAATTTTCTTTTGTCTCTGAGCTAGTGTGTAAAGACAAGCTGCTATTAAGTCTTCTATACACAGCACACACAGGGATGTGTATTTCCTATGTCTGTGTAGCTCATTTTCACAATCAGCAGGAGTATGGACGACACAACAGTGTTCTACCGTGTACAGAACGGTGAAATAAAACATTTACTAGAAAGCAGCAGTAATAGTACAGATCTGTCTCTCTGCCTCTTTTACGCTGCTCCTTCCAGGGAGCTCCTTATGCTCTCTGCCTATTTTACTCTGCTCCTTCTGCTCCATCCCCCTAACCTCTTTATAAATATTAATAAGCAGCTAAAATCTGATCCTTCTGTGAGTTGGAAATACATCTTGTCTACACCAAGACATATTTAAAATGTTCTTTTACTAAATGATGAGTTAAGGAGACGGGGAGAAGATATAGCTGATACATCTATGCAATGTTTATTGAACTGATGTTTGCAATGTATGGCATGCAGTGGCATGTAAAGGTTTGGTCACCCCAGGTCAAAATTTGAGTTATTGTGAACAGTTAAGGAAGTTAAAGATTAAATTATTTTAAAAAGGCCTAAAGTTAAAGATGACACATTTCCATTGTGTTTTAGGTAAAAAATATATCTATATTTTCATCTTTTACATTTTTAAAATTACAAAAATGAAAATGAAAAGTTTAGGCACCCTGTATGGTTAGTACCTAGTAGCACGCCCTTTTGAAAGTATCACAGCGTTTAAATGCTTTTTGTAGCCAAAGTCTTTCAATTCTTGTTTGAGGGATTTTTATCCATTCTTCTATGGAAAATCCTTCCAGTTCTGTAAGATTCCTTGGTCATCTTGCATACACTGATATTTTGAGGTCTAGCCACAGATTTTTAATGATGTTCAGACCAGGAGACTGTGAGAGTCATTGTAAAACCTTCAACTTGTGCCTTTTGAGGTAGTCAGTTGTGGATTTAGGATCATTATCCATTTGTAGAAGCCACCCTCTTCTCAACCACAGCTTTCCTACAGATTGCATTATGTTTGCACCAAGAATATGTTGGAATTTCATTGAATCTATACATCCCTCTACTCGTGAAATGTTCCCTGTGCCATTGGCTGCAACACAACCCCAAAGCTTGATTTGTCCAACCCCATGCTAAATGGTTAGTGAAATGTTCTTTTCCTGAAATTCTGTGCCCTTTTTTCTGCACACATACCTTTGATCATTGTGACCAAAGAGCTCTATTTTAACCTCATTGGTCTACAGTACTTTTTTCCAAAATGTATCAGGCTTGTTTAGATGTTCTTTTGCATAATTCTGAAGCTGAATTTTATGGCGAGGATGCAGGAGAGGTTTTTCCTGCTGATTCTTCTATAAAAACCATATTTGTGCTGGTATCTCTGTTAAATCTTTCTCCCGGTCTTTTGCAATCAAGCGGGGGGTACTGATGTACCTCTCTAGAAATCCTACAAGCAGCTCTCACTGAAATTTTGCATGGTGTTCCAGATCTTATCTTGACCTCCACTCTTCATGTAAACTGCCATTTCTTAATTACATTTCAAACTGAGGAAAGGGCACCTTGAAAATGCTGTGCTATCTTCTTATAGACTCCTCCTGCTTTGTGGGCCTCCACCATTTTCATTTTCAGCGTGCTAGCAGTTGCTTCCAAGAGCCCATGATGGCTGTTTTTTGGCACAAGGTTAGAGAAGGCTGGGTTTTTATAAATTTTCATCACCTGGCCTTTCCTAACGATAATAGAGAAAAAACCATAACCCTATGTCACGTCTGTTATCGGGTGTCCTGGGACCAGGGGCTCCTTCACTGTCCCTAATGATAGGGAGCACCCTAGCTCACCCTGTTGCTCAGGTTACTTTTGACGGTGAAGATGCCAGGGCCACGTACCTGGTTTTAGCTCCTGAACCCAGTCTTCAATCTGTATCCAACAGAGAGGGGAGTAGTAGTACACTGTAGTACACCAACCAGAATAACAAGGTAATACAAACAGGGATAAAGGAAAATACCAAACATGCACTCACATATAACAAAGGTATGCACCGGGGAGTGAAAAATGGGGTTAAACCAAAAAGGAGAAGAAAAGGAATTATCACACTCGCAAAACCAAGCAACTGTCATAGATAAATCCACCACCCGACTACTCAAATAACCACCAAGACCTTTAGTCCTAGCCATGCAGCATAAGCTATCTCTGAGATGTGTGTCAATCAGGACCCAGATTATATACAGTCATGGCCAAAAGTATTGACACCCCTGCAATTCTGTCAGATAATATTCAGTTTCTTCCTGAAAATAATTGCAAACACAAATTCTTTGGTATTATTATCTTCATTTAATTTGTCTTAAATGAAAAAACACAAAAGAGAATGAAGCAAAAAGCAAAACTGATCATTTCACACAAAACTCCAAAAATGGGCCGGACAAAAGTATTGGCACCCTCAGCCTAATACTTGGTTGCACAACCTTTAGCCAAAATAACTGCGACCAACCGCTTCCGGTAACCATCAATGAGTTTCTTACAATGCTCTGCTGGAATTTTAGACCATTCTTCTTTGGCAAACTACTCCAGGTCCCTGATATTTGAAGGGTGCCTTCTCCAAACTGCCATTTTTAGATCTCTCCACAGGTGTTCTATGGGATTCCGGTCTGGACTCATTGCTGGCCACCTTAGAAGTCTCCAGTGCTTTCTCTCAAACCATTTTCTAGTGCTTTTTGAAGTGTGTTTTGGGTTATTGTCCTGCTGGAAGACCCATGACCTCTGAGGTAGACCCAGCTTTCTCACACTGATCCCTAAATTATGCTGCAAAATTTGTTGGTAGTCTTCTGACTTCATATGCCATGCACACGGTCAAGCAGTCCAGTGCCAGAAGCAGCAAAGCAACCCCAAAACATCAGGGAACCTCCACCATGTTTGACTGTAGGGACCGTGTACTTTTCTTTGAATACCTCTTTTTTCTCCTGTAAACTCTATGTTGATGCTTTTGCCCTAAAAGCTCTATTTTTGTCTCATCTGACCAGAGAACATTCTTCCAAAATGTTTTAGGCTTTTTCAGGTAAGTTTTGGCAAACTCCATCCTGGCTTTTTTATGTCTCGGGGTAAGAAGTGGAGTCTTCCTGGGTCTCCTACCATACAGTCCCTTTTCATTCAGATACCGACGGATAGTACGGGTTGACACCGTTGTACCCTCGGACTGCAGGGCAGCTTGAACTTGTTTGGATGTTAGTGGAGGTTCTTTATCCAACATCCGCACAATCTTGCGTTGAAATCTCTTATCAATTTTTCTTGTCTGTCCACATCTAGGGAGGTTAGCCACAGTGCCATGGGCTTTACACTTCTTGATGACACTGTGCACGGTAGACACAGGAACATTCAGGTCTTTGGAGATGGACTTGTAGCCTTGAGATTGCTCATGTTTCCTCACAATTTGGTTTCTCAAGTCCTCAGACAGTTCTTTGGTCTTCTTTCTTTTCTACATGCTCAATGTGGTACACACAAGGACACAGGACAGAGGTTGAGTCAACTTTAATCCATGTCAACTGGCTTCAAGTGTGATTTAGTTATTGCCAACACCTGTTAGGTGCCACAGGTAAGTTACAGGTGCTGTTAATTACACAAATTAGAGAAGCATCACATGATTTTTCGAACAGTGCCAATACTTTTGTCCACCCTCTTTGTTATGTTTGGTGTGGAATTATATCCAATTTGGCGTTAGGACAATTCTTTTTGTGTTTTTTCATTTAAGACAAATTAAATGAAGATAATAATACCAAAGAATTTGTGTTTGCAATCATTTTCAGGAAGAAACTGAGAATTATCTGACAGAATTGCAGGGGTGTCAATACTTTTGGCCATGACTGTAGGGGATGGGAGTGACTAACAGTGCACAGCTGAGCCTTAGCTCCAAGAGCTCTCAACAGAGCAGATTAACCCCTGCACTACCCAAAGAAATTTACACCATTTAATAAGAAGGTGAAGTCCTTCTATTCAGCACAGCAGTAGGAGAAACCAGACACTGTGGTTTTTTGACTCCTCTGTGTCGTGGTAAATCTGTGACACCCTAACAGGCTAATTAATGTCTGAAAACCTTGCTGAAAGTTATCTGAGCACACAAATCTCACACGATGCCTGAACATTTGCATCAGCCTATTTTCTTTTTTGTAATTTTTTAAATGTAAAGTAGACAATATATACTGCTCAAAAAAAATAAAGGGAACTCTGAAGCATTTGGAATGATGTTTAAGTGTTCCTTTTATTTTTTTGAGCAGTATATACAACACCTGGCAAAAATTATGGAATCACCGGCCTTGGAAGATGTTCATTCAGTTGTTTAATTTTGTAGAAAAAAGCAGATCACAGACATGGCGCCAAACTAAAGTCAATTCAAATGGCAACTTTCTGGCTTTAAGAAACACTAAAAGACATCAAGAACGAAAAATGTGGTAGTCAGTAATGGTTACTTTTTTAAACCAAGCATAGGGAAAAAATTATGGAATCACTCAATTCTGAGGAAAAAAATATGGAATCATGAAAAACAAACCAACAAAAAAACACTCCAACACATCACTAGTATTTTGTTGCACCACCTCTGGCTTTTATAACAGCTTGCAGTCTCTGAGGCATGGACTTAATGAGTGTCAAACAGTACTCTTCATCAATCTGGCTCCAACTTTTTGCTGTTGCCAGATCAGCTTTGCAGGTTGGAGCCTTGTCATGGACCATTTTCTTCAACTTCCACCAAAGATTTTCAATTGGATTGAGATCCGGACTATTTGCAGGCCATGACATTGACCTTATGTGTCTTTTTTCAAGGAATGTTTCCACAATTTTTGCTCTATGGCAGGATGCATTATCATCTTGAAAAATGATTTCATCATCCCCAAACATCCTTTCAATTGATGGGATAAGAAAAGTGTCCAAAATATCAACATAAACTTGTACATTTATTGAAGATGTAATGACAGGCATCTCCCCAGTGCCTTTACCTGACATGCAGCCCCATATCATCAATGACTGTGGAAATTTGCATGTTCTCTTCAGCCAGTCATCTTTATAAATCACATTGGAACAGCACCAAACAAAAGTTTCAGCATCATCACCTTGCCCAATGCAGATTCGCGATTCATCACTCTATATGACTTTCATCGAGTCATCCACATTCCACGATTGCTTTTCCTTAGACCATTGTAACCTTGTTTTTTCTGTTTAGGTGTTAATGATGGCTTTTGATTAGCTTTTCTGTGTGTAAATCCCATTTCCTTTAGGTGGTTTCTTACAGTTTCGTCACAGACGTTAACTGCAGTTTCCTTCCACTCGTTCCTCATTTGTTTTGTTGTGCTTTTTCTGTTTTGGAGACATATTGCTTTAAGTTTCCGGTCTTGACGCTTGACGCTTTCCTTGGTCTACCAGTAAGTTTGCCTTTAACAACCTTCCCATGTTGTTTGTATTTGGTCCAGATTTTAGACACAGCTGCCTGTGAACAACCAACATCTTTTGCAACATTGCGTGATGATTTACCCTCTTTTAAGAGTTTGATAATCCTCTCCTTTGTTTCAATTGACATCTCTCATGTTGGAGCCATGATTCTTGTCAGTCCACTTGGTGCAACAGCTCTCCAAGGTGTGCTCACTCCTCTTTAGCTGCAGACTAACGAGCAGATCTAAATTCATGCAGATGTTAGTTTTAGGAATGAAAATTTACAGGGTGATTCCATAATTTTTTTCCTCAGAATTGAGTGATTCCATATTTTTTTTCCCTATGCTTGGTTTAAAAAAGTAACTATTACTGACTACCACATTTTTTGTTCTTGATTTCTTTTAGTGTTTCTTAAAGCCAGAAAGTTGCCATTTGAAATGACTTTATTTTTCTGCCATGTATGTGATCTGCTTTTTTTCTACAACCTTAAACAACTGAATGAACATCCTCCAAGGCCGGTGATTCCATAATTTTTGCCAGGGGTTGTATATATAGTCTAAAATGCAGAGGAAATGTGTAATCTTTAGGCATTTTAGAGATCATTTAATTTTTAACTTGCTTAACTGTTCATAATAACAGTAATTTTGACCAGGGTTGTCCAAACTTTTTATATACATACAGTATATACATACATCATATATCATATATAATATATATTATACAGCTCTGACAAAAATTAAGAGACCACTGCACAGTTTTATAAAAAAAATCATCTTCTCTACTCGTCTGACAGCCATTCCATTCCAGAGTACACCTCATTCTACTTAATGTGCTTCTGATTAGGTGATCACCTGAACCAAATCTTATTTAATGAAGGAAAGTATAAAAAACCCTGCTGTGGTATTCACAGTCCTTTTGCAATAGGATAAGCTGGATGGCAAAACAAGTGCTAGTAATATGCCAAAAGTAATAGAAATGAAAAAATGACTTTTAACCATGCCAAAGGAGTTGAAAAGAAATGTCTTGAGTGAGGAAAAGAAGGGCTCAATTCTGGCTTTACTAGCAGAGGGGTACAGTGAGCATCATGTTGCCGCTATCCTAAAACGGCAGTTCATTACAAGGTCAAGAAGCACTGACTGGGATGACCATCATTTTATTTGAATGTCACTCAGCAACAGCAAGATAACATCAAGTGACCTACAAAAGGAATAGAAAATGACAGCTGAGGTGAAGTGCACGTCAAGAACAGTTCGTAACAGGCTCCTTGAGGCATGGCTCAAGTCATGTAAAAGTAGAACAAACCTTTCATCAATGAGATGCAAAAGAGAGCCAGGCTGAAGTTTGTAAAATACCATAAGGATTGGACCAAAGAGGACTGGAGTAAGGTAATCTTCTCTGATGAGTCTAATTTTCAGTTTTGCCCAACACCTGGTCATCTACTGGTTAGACGGAAACCTGTAGAGGTGTACAAGCCACAGTGTCTTGCACCCAGTGTGAAATTTGGTGGAGGATTGGTGATGATCTGGAGATGCTTCAGCAAGGCTGGAATTGGGCAGGTTAATCTTTGCAAAGGACGTATGAATCAAGCCGCATACAAGGTTATCCTGGAAAAACAGTTGATTCCTTCTGCTCAGGCAATGTTCCCCAACTCTGAGGACTGTTTTTTTCCAGCAGGACAATGTGCCATGCCACACAGCTAGGTCACTCAATGTGTGGATTAAGGATCACCACATCAAATCCCTGTCATGGCCAGCCTTATATCTAGAAGTGAACCTCATTGAAAACCTCTGGAATATAATCAAGAGAAAGATGGATAGTCACAAGCCATCAAACAAAGAAGAACTGCTTAAATTTTTGTACCAGGAGTGGCATAAGGTCACCCAAAAGTAGTGTGAAAGACTGGTGGAAAGCATGCCAAGACGCATGAAAGCTGTGATTAATAATCATGGTTATTCCACAAAATATTGATTTCTGAACTCTTCCTGAGTTAAAACATTAGTATTGTTTCTAAATTATTATGAACTTGTTTTCTTAGCATTATTTGAGGTCTGCAAGCACTGCATTTTTGTTATTTTTATTATTTCTCATTTAGTGAAAATAAATACAAAATTTAGTGCTTGGAAATGCGAAGACATGTTGTCAGTAGTTTATAGAATAAAAGAGCTATTTACATTTTACTCAAAAATATACCTATAAGGGCTCATACTCACTTGCAAGAGACTCGCACTATTCTCGTGCGAGTCTCTCGCATGAAGACCTGGCACTGCTGCCGGCACTCAGACTGCATGTATTTCTATGTAGCCGCACGCTCCAGTCCAAGTGCAGGCGGCAGTGCCAGGTTTTCATGCGAGAGACTCGCACGAGAATCATGCGAGTCTCTTGCAAGTGAGTATGAGCCCTAAAGAGAAAAATCAGACAACCTGAAAATTTTGCAGTGGTGTCCTAATTTTTGCCAGAGCTGTATATATATATATATATATATATATATATATATATATATATCTGTATGCACACACACACCAACATGATATACACATATGTACAAGAAGCAATACAAATCTCCCTCTATATGTAAAGAACATGTGATAATGAAAAAGTGTAACATACTTGTGTGAATCTACAATGAGCAATTGCACCGAGCATTTGCTTCACCCTTCGCTTTCATCTTGGAGAACACATTTGTGTTGCTATTTCTTTGCAGGTCATGTTGTTATATTTAGCTATTCTGCAGGCAAGTAACAATGCAACTTTTCTTTTCTGAAATTTGATGCGAGATGCATACAACAAAAGATTAGATTTTCTTTTTTAACAAAAAAAAACAAACAAAAAACATTCACTGGGTGTCTGAAGACTGCCCTTTCTCAGAAGACCAGAGAGGTTGGTAACTAAGCGGATTGCAGACCCCTGATCCTATCCGCACAACTAGCAGTAGCCGTGGAGCGTTCCTACGATGCCCTAGACGCTTCGTCACAGCCGGAGGACTAACTAAGCCTAAAGACAGAAAGATAAAATCTAAACTGCCCCGGAGCAGATCCCCAAAGGAATAGACAGCCCCCAAACATATATTGTCGGTGAGACAAGATGAGACACAAACACAAGGCAGAGAACAGACTGAGCAAAAGGTGGGGCCCAAGCTGTCTAGACAGGACAGGACAGAAAAAGATACTGTCTGCAATCACGCACAAAACCCTGAAAAAGTCCAACACTTCTGATATACAAAAAAAACCTGAGATCACACGATCTCACCCCCGCTAGATCAGCACTCTGGTATAAACTGGCAGCAAGCAAAAAGATACTAACATAACAGGGGACTGAACAAACTGCAACATATGAAGCAGGGCCCAGCGCTGCCCCCAGCAGGGAGCATGCTGAACCCAGCAGCAAAACAGAAAGCAAAAAAATACACAACCAGATTAGATGTAAATGATTAGCAGAAGAATCACTTAGCTGAACATGTAGATCAAGCAGGGGACAAAAGAGCTCCAAATGCACACAGAGGAAAAAATCACCAGCAACCTTCAAGAGCAGCCAGCTCCATTATATGCTCCCAGCCAGCAATCCCAGATTCCCAATTATCATCGTCAGGTGGAGAACCTCCATCCACCTGGCCAGCTCCACTACTCTCAGTAACCACCAGAAGGAGCAGAGGGAGCTTTGGCTCAGAAATCCGAGCAAGGGAGTTCACAACAGGGATGAGGAGCCATGCATTGCAGGATAGGGATGAGGAGCCATGCATGCCAGGATAGGGATAAGGAGTCATGCATGCCAGGATAGGAATGAAGAGCCATGCATGCCAGGATAGGGATGAGAAGACATGCATACCAGGATGGGGATGAGGAGCCATGCATGCCAGGATAGGGATAAGGAGTCATGCATGCCAGGATAGGAATGATGAGCCATGCATGCCAGGATAGGGATGAGAAGACATGCATACCACAATGGGGATGAGGAGCCATTCAGACAAGGATGGGGATAAGGGGACCATGCATACCAGGATGGGGATGAGGAACCATGCATACCAGGATAGGGATGAGGAGCCATGCAGACAAGGATGGGGATAAAGGGGTCCATGCATACCAGGATGGGGATGAGGAACCATGCAGACATGGATGGGGATGAGGAACCAGGCATACCAGGATGGGGATGAGGAGCCATGCAGACAAGCATGGGGATAAAGGGGGCCATGCATACCAGGATGGGAATGAGGAACCATGCATACCAGGATAGGGATGAGGAGCCATGCATACCAAGATAGGGATGAGGAGCAATGCATACCAGGAAAGGGATGAGGGAACAATGCATACCAGGCTTATACTCGAGGGAATACGTTTCCCCAGTTTTTCGTGGGAAAATTAGGTGCCTCGGCTTATACTCGGGTCGGTTTATACACGGGTATATACGGTATATATTTATGGCTTAGTTGTCATAAAAGAAGAGGGCCCAAACACATTTCTTGCACAGGGGATCCAAGCTGTCAGTGTCCGTCCCTGCTCCATTGTGATACTATATCAACAAAGATTCAATTATCAAAGTCCAAAGAAATATGCAGACGTAAAGACATTTTTATTGTATTTTAAAATGGAACCTCATTTATTCCAAAAAGAATTACAAAATAAACACATTCTAAAAATGTAAAAATAACATTGCCATGACTTTTATCACCTTATTACCATCATCGTAATATTACTATCCTCACCCTTTCTCTGACACAATGACCAACACTTACTAATGCCGCCTAAGGCCTCCTACACACGTCCTTGTTTCCAGTATGTGTGGTATCCATTCTATTTACAGATGCCACACATACCCATTATAATCTATGCTGCTGAGCACATAGCCTTGTTTTTTTACAGACCGTGTGTCCGTGTAAACCACACGGAGACATGTCCATTTTTTAACTAGCAGCATCGATGACAAGGGCCAATACAAGTCTACGGGTTCATGTAAAACACATACAGTACAGCATATGAAAGGCATCAGCGTACAGTCCATGTGCCATCCGTGTGCTGCATGTATTTAACATTGCAAACTATAGGAGAAGCTTTGTAAATTATTTTTCTTTTGCCATACAGGAAAAACACTGATGGCACACTGGTGGAACACTGATGGCACACTGGTACTGTTTTTTCTGGTACCGGTTTTATACAGACATGTGAAGGAGGCCTAAGGCTCAGTTCAGATGAGAGTATGAAAAAAAATTGTCCGTTCCTCACTTTGAAAAACTATTATTTTAATCTTATCATCCATACTCCATCTGTGTTTTATCTATATGTCATTTTTTTACATCTGTATGACATCCATATGGCATTCGTTTTAATACATCAACAGTTAAAAAAATTACAAACCCAAGTGCAGTGTTACATGTCAATAATTGCAGTATTATAGAAATGATTTGTATGGGATCCTTCTTTTTTCTTTCCAAAAACCGAAGACACTAGTGAATATGGTTATTTTCACACTCAGACCATTGCTGCTTTCACTCCATGTGAAATAACTCATCTGAACAACTCGTGTCCATAATACTCATTCTAGTGTTGTCTTTGTTACTACAATATCTGTCCTAGTGCTGGTCATTAGATCAAAACTATTGGATGAGAATACAGCCAAACAAGTGCTCAGTTATCTGTGTTTCTGAAGTGCTGTATATGTGAATTTTTCTACTTCCGGTACATGAGATGGTAATTGTAGGGACATTGCTACTTGGAGCACAGAAGTACCTGGTGCCTGAGGGGTAAAAAAAAATTAAAAAAAATCACCCCAGCTGCATAAGGAGACACCAGTATTATAACGGGCTTATAGTAGGTGGAGGTTCTGCTACAGATTTATTTCGCAATGAAGCCCAGCCAGGAGTGGGTACTTTTAGAGACAGCTTGTCTTGATGACTTTGTGTACAATGCCTAAATCACATGAGGTACAGTCCAAATATCTATAATTCATCTCTGCAATATTTCTTATTGAAGCCACGGATGCTACTTTTGATGAGTAGTTTCACCCCCTACTAGAACTCTAAAAAGTCGTACAGTTTGCTAAACAAGCATCATCCATGACGGCAAACCACTAACACAATAATCCTTGATGATCCAAAAGAAATAAACCAAGACATAAAGATTATATTTCATAGCAATCTCTTTATGCAGAAATAGGACTTATCCATTCCTAGGACAAGGGGTGGGGTGGCACACATCGTGTATGGTCAGTGAACAGATCTTTCTGGAGTAACCTAAGTAGATCTTCCTGAAAACGGTTTCAGTTGCTTCTGCTTTCGTCTTTGACTCCGTAGCTACCGCTGCTATCTCTAGATGAAGATGACCCTTTTTCAATAGTCTTCAGTTCTCAAATATCATCATGAGAGTTCTTCAGAGGTAAAGCCTGAGACATTGTTTATCTGAATCATAAGGTACGTAAGTTCTTCCATGAAATCACAGCCATATTTTGACTATTGCTCGGATTCAAATATAGTAGATGCATTGGTGACATCAATGTCTCTATATACAAAGGAAACACTTTGTATATAGTATATAGACAATTACAGGACCATGAAAATAAATGTAAACTCCTGCCACTTCCTGTAATGATGATGGTCACAAATGACGGCCACTCACCCACTCTATTCCCACAGTCCTTCTCCAAATTCAGTTTTGTCCCTTTTTATCTTCGCTTGTTACAAATCACTTAAGTGATTAAGCAGCAGGCAGTTTGACATTAAAGCTCATCTATAATCTATGTAATGAACTACCAGAGTCATTTTTTGTTGCTTTCTAGCAGAAGCCATTGTGTCCTTCCTTGGAAATGCCTGGTTAAAGCATTGTTGGATCCTGCCATTTTCTTTAATTTGTAGGTCTTTCGAGTGTCTTGAATTTAAAGTCAAGTCACTATCATGTTGTTCGGATTCACATTTCAAAAGAGATAAAAGACACCTGTGAAACTGAAAAAGAATGAAGAGAAAATCAAAAATGTCAACATTGTACAAGATTCATACAACAGAAGGTAATACATAGAGTTGGGAGGATCAATTCATGGGACTTCGGTCCATTGGCCAAGTCAGTAGTGTGTGGCCGTTGGACAGGAAGCCCGTGAATCTCTTACCTTCCAGATCTCGGGAGAGGCTTATGATTGGACGGGCTGGCGCAAAGATGCATTACACTGTAATCAAGACGTCGCGCCAGTCCAACTAATCAAAAGCCGCGTAGAGGATCTCGACAGGTAAGGGATTTATTAAACTCTGATCCCGTGGCCAGAGACTACAGACACGGCTGATGGGCCGAAGTCCCACAAGCCTTTCTACCCAAATCTAGTAACAAGCACGTATTCAATGACTTAGGTCTCAGACCCCTAAAAGTGAGTGATAAAGTGGGATACACTTATAAACACCTTTGGGGCTAACTTTTTTTTAAGTTAAATGTATGTACAGTATTTTGGGTTAAAAATAATTTTTTCAACTTTGTTTCATTAAAAATGTTGCATCCTTGGGTTTTACAAGCTTTATTTTCAGGAACATTGCTGGGTACAGAATAAACTAACTGAGAATCCATCAGTGAGCTTGCTCTGAATTGGACTTTGTATCTCTTATTTTTTGTTTTTTTAACTCTTCTGTGCTGATTTGTGACCATAGACCACATCAAAGTTGAACTGAAGTTTGGTGTGGTCACAAATCAACTGGGGGGAGTTCAGAAAATGACAGATAAAAGAGTTATGAACTCTCTGTTATAACCAGCTCACTGAGGGATTCTCAGGTAACTTATTATGCAGATAAACAGTGCAATACTTTGTTCAATGAAAATCAATTGCAAAAATAATTTGTATCCCCAAACATGTGCATTTAAACAGTAACCGTTGGTTTTTTTTCATAAATGAATAGTACATGTGAAAATAAACTTTTAAATGAATCTTATCAGATTAATCTGTTTTTTTCTCCCTTTCTACTCCTGGACTGATCTGTCATTCTTAAAATTCTTAATCCATAGGTAAAATCTGTCTTCAATGAATATAGATTTTCCATTACTGAGACAGAAGATGATTGTTGGTGCTTTTAAAATTCTATGGAGAACTGTAACTATCGTTTCAGGAGAACTTGTAGCAGAATGTCTGTGTCTTCCTCTAGCTCCTCCCTCCTTCCACAGAATTTTAAAAGCACCAACTGTCATTGCCTATCTTAGTGATGTGAAGATCTGTCTTCACTGAATTCAGATTTTGCAAAATTTACCCATGATTTGAGAGAGAAAAATCAATCCAGGAGAAAAAAAAACACATTTTCTCTGATAACATATATGACAATATTACTTATTTTTCTGTGTACTATTGATGCAAAATATATGGATGTGAAACCTGGGCGATAAAGAAACAAGACAGAAGAAGAATCAGCGCCCTTGAAATGTGATGCTGGAAAATTATGTCATCAATACCATGGCTGGCAAGAAGAACAAACAAATCAATTTTGGAACAAATCAAGCCAGGCATGTCATTTGAAGCAAGGATCACCAAGCTATGACTTCTCTACTTTGGACACAGCATACAAAGAAGGAGAAGGACATCATGGTCGGAAGGATAGAAGGTACAATGCGAAGAGGACGACAAACAACACAATCGCTTGATGCAATCAAGATAATGGTGGAGAATAGAAGACTCTGGTGGAACTATCTAAGCTTGCAGAAGATCGATCTTCCTACAGAGCGTTCATCACATTGCCATGACTCGAGATCAGGCTGAAAGCCGCTAATAATAAGTACTATTGATTTATGAATTAAAAATTGAAACAACAGTAAGGCTATGTGGACACATTGCGGATTTGTTGCATTTCCGCAGCGTTATTTCCACGTCGAAATGCTAAAAACCCGCAATGGAATTATTAAAGCAATGATAATTAATGACATTCCTGAATTATTGTGCACATGCTGCGGAAATTTCCGTCCTTATTTACAGCGTTTCATTTTCTGCAGCATGTTAATTCCTTTTAAAGATCTGCAGGATTTCTGCACCTGTTAACTTCCATTGAGTCGGTCAAATCTGCAGCAAAACCGCAGGTGTAAAAAGGTTTGCGGATTTGCTGTAGATTTGCTGCCAAAAGCGCTGCAGATAAGGAAATGATATCGGAAAGAGGAAGAGTGTGTGGGCGGAGAATGAGTGTGTGGGCGGAAACTATGTATGAGCGGAGACTATGTGCGTGTTTGTCTGTGTGTGCAGGTGTCTGTGGCTGTGTGGAGGTGTGTGTGTACCCATGCGACAAACAGCCCATAGTGATTGTACTTAGACGTCGTCTGATGGGACTACTACTCCCATCCGGTTATGTCTGCTGTCACATATTACAGAGACAGCATGAGCCGATGATGGGAGAGTAAGCTCGCCATCTGGCGCCTCAGTTAAATTGTAAAAACAAAAGAAAAATTGACATAATCACATATTCACATACAATATACAATATACATACCCACCGTCAGCGTCGGACTGGCCCACCGGAGAACCGGTGGATTCTCCGGTGGGCCCTGGCATCTGTTGGGCCCTGGCACCTGCTGGCATACAGGGCCAGCAGTTGCCTAGGGCCCCCGCTGTTCCAGGGGCCCCCAGCCAGTGGTGTGTGGCACACCATGCAGCTGCTATGGGGGCCCCTGCCAGCGGAGCAGCAGCGGGTGTCAGGAGGCAGGAGCCCCTGTCCCCGCTGCTAAAGAGAAATGAATATTCACTGCGAAGCAGTGAATATCATTTCAGGTCTTCACACCCCCAGAGGCCCCGCCCCCAGCCCAGTAAGCTGCTCTGCATCAGGGCCGGCGCCGCCCTCAGTCCTCTCTGCTCCTGACTCACAGCCAGTGCGCGATGACGTCACTACATCGCGCACCCGCTGTGTGTCTGGCAGAGGGGGCAGCTCCTGACACTGAAGCCGGGATCAGCGTGGGAACGAGGAGGAGAGGTGAGTATTGTGTTTTGTTTGTTTTTTTTATATATCTCTCTCGCTCTCTCTATCTGTATCTATCTATCTATCTATCTATCTATCTATATATCTCTCTTATATCTATCTATCTTTCTATCTCTATCTATTATCTATATCTATCTATCTCTATATCTATCTCTATCTATTATCTATATCTATCTATTTCTATATCTATCTCTATCTATCGCTCTATCTTTATATCTATCTTTCTATCTCTACATCTATCTCTATATCTATCTATCTATCTCTATATCTTTCTATATATATCTCTATATCTATCTATTATGTCTATCTATCTCTATATCTATCTATTATGTCTATCTATCTATCTCTATATCTATCTATCTTACTCTATCTATCTCTATATCTATTATCTCTATATTTATTATCTATCTAGCTACCATCTATATCTATCTATCTTTATCTATATATATCTCTATCTAATATCTATATCTATCTCTATACCTATCTATCTATTTATCTATCCGTTATCTATCTCTATATCTTTTCTCTGTATCTATCTATCTCTATATCTATATCTCTCGCTATCTATCGCTCTATCTCTATATCTATCTCTATCCCTATATCTATCTCTATATCTATTTCTCTCTATATCTATCTCTATATCTCTCTCTCTGTATATCTATCTATCGCTCTATCTCTATATCTATCTTTCTATCTCTATATCTATATATCTATCTTTCTCTATCTATTTATCTCTATATCTTTTCTCTGTATCTATCTCTCTCTATATCTATATCTATCTATCTCTATATATATCTATTATCTCTATATCTATATCTATTTCTCTCTATATCTCTCTCTATATCTATCTATTTATTTATCTCTATCTCTATATCTATCTCTCTGTTTTTCTATCTATCTCTATATCTATCTCTATATCTATCTATCTTTCTCTATCTCTATCTATCTATCGCTCTATCTCTATATCTATCTTTCTATCTCTATATCTATCTTTCTATCTATCTCTATATCTATCTATATCTATATCTATCTATTATGTCTATCTATCTAGCTATCTCTATTATCTATATCTACCTATCTCTAGATCTATCTGGTATCTCTATATTTATTATCTATCTTTATCTATCTATCTCTATCTATTATCTATATCTATCTCTCTATCTATTTATCGATCTCTGTATCTATCTCTCTCTATATCTATCTCTCTCTATCTACCGCTCTCTATCTATCTTTATATCTATATCTATCTCTATATCTATTATCTCTATATCTATCTACCTACTGTATCTCTATATCTATCTCTATATCTATATCTGTTTCTCTCTATATCTATCTCTATATCTCTCTCTCTATAGCTATCTATATATTATCTCTATATCTATCTCTATATCTATCTATCTCTATATCTATCTGTTATCTCTATATCCATATCTATCTATCTATCTATCTATCTATCTCTATATCTATCTTTCTATCTAACACTATATCTCTATATCTATCTCTATATCTCATTATCTATCTATCTCTATCTCTCTTTATCTATCTATCTATTGATCTATCCATCTATCTCTATATCTATCTCTATATCTATCTATTATATCTATCATCTATATCTATCTATCCATCTATCTATCTAGCTATCTCTATCTATCTCTATATCTCTCTCTATATCTATCTATCTTTCTAACTCTATATCTATCTATCTCTATACATATCTCTATATCTAGCTATTATCTCTATATCTATCTCTCTATATCTATCTGTCTCTATATCTATCTATCTATCTCTATATCTTATCTCTATATCTATCTCTATATATATCTCTATATCTATTTTTATTTATAGCCATCTATATATATTTATCTCTATATCTATCTATATATGTCTATATTATTATTATTATTATATCTGTATATCTCTATCTATTATCTATCTCTATCTATTATCTATCTCTATCTATATATCTATCTATCTCTATATCTTTCTATCTATAGCTATCTATCTCTATATCTATCTATCCATTATCTATTTTCTATCTATCTCTATATCTATCTACCTATCGATCTATCTATCTATCTATATTTCTTTCTATATCTATCTTTATATCTATCTATCTATCTATCTATCTATCTATCTATCTATATCTATCTATCTCTATGAATCTTTCTATCTATATCTATCCATTATCTACTTTCTATCCATTATCTACTATCTATCTCTATATCTATTTCTACATCTATCTTTCTATCTATATCTATCTAACTCTATATCTATATATCTATATAGCAGTATTCCCTATGAGGGGGGCAGTATTATTCCCTATGAGGGGGTGCATTATTCCCTATGAGGGGGCAGTATTATACCCTATGAGGGGGGCAGTATTATACCCTATGAGGGGGCAGTATTATACCCTATGAGGGGGTGCATTATACCCTATGAGGGGGGCAGTATTATACCCTATGAGGGGGGCAGTATTATACCATATGACGGGGTGCATTATTCCCTATGAGGGGGGCAGTATTATACCCTATGAGGGGGGCAGTATTATACCCTATGAGGGGGGCAGTATTATACCCTATGAGTGGGGCAGTATTATACCCTATGAGGGGGGCAGTATTATACGCTATGAGGGGGTGCATTATTCCCTATGAGGGGGGCAGTATTATACCCTATGAGGGGGTGCATTATACCCTATGAGGGGGGCAGTATTATACCCTATGAGGGGGGCAGTATTATACCCTATGAGGGGGCAGTATTATACCCTATGAGGGGGTGCATTATACCCTATGAGGGGGTGCATTATACCCTATGAGGGGGGCAGTATTATATTCTATGAGATGGCTGCATTATATTCTATGAGGGGTCTACATTATATTCTATGAGGGGGCTGCTTTATATTCTATGAGGGGGCTACCCCAACTCCTGCTACATAATTAAGACATGTACAACCTTATATTATACCCGGATATTAGCGTGTTTTACCGCACAATTGGTGGTCTGGTATTTAACTCTATGCAGCTACATAGTGGGCCCCAAGAATGATTTTCTCTGGTGGGCCCAAGGTGTTCCAGTCCGACGCTGCCCACCGTACACCTAATCCCCGACGCCCGCATCTCCTGCAAGCAATAAAAAATAAACCAACATATACTCCCTGTAGTCCTCTTAATACCAAGTGTCCCACGTCAATGTCACCCGACTGCTGGTGATACACTGACAGGAGGTATTCTCTCCCGCAGTGTATCACTGAGCCTTCGTGAGAGTTCACTGGAGTTCATCAGCTGATCAGCTCCGATGCTGTCACTTACAGTACCACTGCGTGGGAAAGTTCTCATGCAGCGGTAGTGCCGTAAGTGAGAGAACCGGAGCTCATGAACTCCGGTGAACTCTCATGGCAGGGCAGTGATACAGGGCAGGGCAGGGCAGTGATACACTGCAGAAGCTATTATCTCCTGTCAGTATACCATCAGAGGCCTGGTAGAGCGGTCACGTCTCCTGATATTCATGGCCTAGGAATTGGCCATGGATATTGGCCCCCCTGGCTATAAATACCAGTCCGCAGCCACCCTAGAAATGGCGCATCTCTAAGATGTGGCAATTCTGGCACAGCCCATCTCTTCCCACTGCCGTGTAGTGGTGGCATATGGGGTAATAAGGGGTTAATGTTAATGATATTAAGCCCCGTTAATAATGGAGAGGCATCAATAAGACGCCTATCCTTTATTAATCTAAGTAATAAAGGGTTAAAAAACCACACACATTAAGAATAACTTATTTTAATGAAATAAAACACGACACATTTTTTCATAATTTTTATTACACGCCTAAATCCATTTCGATCACCTGCAAAAAAATCAACAAAAAACAAACCAAGAGTATACTCCCTGTTCCGACGCAGTCCCTCTTTAATAATGATTGTCCCATGACGATCTCCCCTATAGAGCTGTCACATCAGCAGACTATATGTGTACTGTATGTGTTTTTTTTTTCTTCAACACATTAGCCGGATGATGGGACTACTACTGTCCCATCATTGGCTAATGTGTCACTCACTGTAACTTTAGCAGGCATAGCCAGATGGGACTTGCAGTATATGATAACATACTATGTATTTAAAATTCGCATACCGCATACTAATCTGTTTTCATCTCTATTTCAGAACCAACAATTGTGAATTGTCTTGAAATCACCATCACCAGAGCACTGAACTTTCTATGCCTTATTCCCTGGCACTTCCTGTAACTACGTTCTAGTGGTTACTATGGTAACCTAGTCATCACCTTGCACCTCCTCCCAATCCATCCCACTCATTAGTATTCATACACACACACTGGCGTTTCTTATCTACGCCCCCTCCCTGTCATTTTCCAGTGCCTGGAGCGCACGATGATGTTAGTGGAGCGCACGCCAGGCTCACTTCCGGTTGCGCACTTCCGGTCTGCGCTCCTTCACTCAGCCTCCACATTTCTCAGGGATATAAACCCTGACGCTCCCCAATAGCATAGCGCTATTGACTTGCGGCGGATACCGCGTCCATTTACTATTTTACAAGCAACGGTAAGCCCTTATGGATACTTAATTTATCTATATTTTGACATGGGACTTTTTTCATTAGCTCCATATGTTCTCTTTTGCAGAGAAACGGCCTTTTGTGCCTCCTCATTTATTGGTATGTAATCCGGGTATGTTATACTCCCACCACTCAGTGTACCTTAAGTCCTATAACAATACCCTCTTTCTCATAGGATTTCTAGATTTTTGCCCAGTTATTTTTGAGCTCACAGTACAGTCTCACGGTATGTGTCTCTCTTACTCAGTAGACCTTGGTTTCCACCACTATTCCCTTTTCATATACACCTTAGGCCTCTTTCACACTTCAGTTTTTTGCATCAGTTATAATCCGCCAAAAAGGCAGACAAGCGGATCCGTTCTCAACTGATGTGGACGGATGGCACAGGATCCGTTTTCAGACGGATCCTGAAAATGAAGAAATTTAAAGGAATCGCTGGCCGGGAAGGAGAGAGAGAGAGAGAGAGAGAGAGAGAGAGAAATCCGTCACAATCCGCCATTAATGCAAGTCAATGGGAAAAAAACGGATCCTCAAAAAAAATTTGAGGATCCGTTTTTTTTCAAAACCTGGCGGATTGTGACTGATTGTAAAAAACGGAAGTGTGAAAGAGGCCTTACACATATGTGCATTAATGAATTTGATGTCTCTGCATATGCTTATGATCGATTCTGTTCGAGTGACCCAGTTTTTTGTATATACTTTCTTTGTATCTATGTTTATTGTTGTTTTTATTTTTGTTTCATGCCTACAGTACACTGATGAAGGTCATAGACCGAAGTGGCCGACGAGGAATGGTCCAGGAGCTTCTCGCGCGATCAGCGATAACCAGCGGGGGAGCCGGTCGGAGGTAAGTATCACACATAGCGATATCGCTAGCAATATCGCTGCAATGTCACAAAATCGGTGACTTTACAGCGATATTGCTAGCGATATTGCAGTGTGTAACGGGGGCTTAAAACTCGCCCCTGTCCATCTTCATCCATAAATACTTTATCTTATGCAGAAAGAAGTGTATTGTTCTTTATTTTCTCCTTTTCTTGAGTAATTAGCATTTATTACTGTGGGTTTTCAGAAGCTCCTATGATAATTGACTGGCAATTAGCATAATAAAAACCTCTGATGGTCAGTTCCTTTAGAAACCACAATAAATTTAATATAAATAATATATATAAATAATACTTATATCAAAAAATCTATAATGACCCTCTGAAATCTTACCTGTTTATTCATAAAAATATAAATTAAAGGATTAATAAAAGTACTGCTCTTGGCGAGAATGGACGGTATGATGCTAATTGTGGGAGACACAGCTCCGGGCTCTCCAAATGTTGTGATCAAGGACACTAATCCATATGGTAACCAGCACAATAAATAACAAGTGACCATGCACACGATCATAAATAATAAATGGTGTTCCCTCTTCTGAGCTGTAGTCAGGTTAATCCTGCACATCTGTGTGAAAAAAAAATAATATTAAGATATTGAAAGCAAATTACATATAGGCATAGGCATAAATATTTTAGTGAAACATTTTATTTGGATGGATCCTGATTAATTTACTCTTTAAATATGTGATGGCATCATTCTAAAAGATAGCTATCCAACCAGCATCCACATTGCAATCAGATCACCAGAGACAAGGAAAGTCCAAATTTGGTAACTTGATAATGAATGTATGCTACTCATTGTTTTTAGTAGGCTTCCACTAGTGGCTTCTGTAAGTAGCCAAATTTGCTTTATTTAAGGTAGCACTAAAGGTTTTCTATTTTTTAAGTTATTTCTTTCATTATTCCCCCACTATGTATAATTTGGCTAGAATTACCTTATTAAGTTGTACCTTTTTTTCTGTAAATTTATACATGCTTCCCTTCAGTTGGATTTTTTGATCATCTCAGACAATCCATCTCAGAAATAGAGTTTCATGTATGATGCAGCTGCATAAACTGTACCACTGAAGTTGTCCATAGAGGCAGTGGAGATATAATAATAATAATAATAAATTTTATTTCTATAGCGCCGACATATTCAGTAGCACTTTACATTTCAGAGATATATAAGCTTATATAAAAGAAAATGATGATGACTGCACAGCTCCTTTCACACAGTCATAATGTAGGAGATCATAGTTCATCCTCCTGACTAGAGTTGAGCGAAACGGGTTGAAAAAATTCAAAAGTCGCCGACTTTTGGCAAAGTCGGGTTTCATGAAACGAAACCCGACCCTAGGATGAGGTTGGCCACGAGGTCGGCGACTTACGCGCCAAAGTCGCGTTTCAAAAGTTTGTTTTGCGCTCTTTTTCAGCCAATCAGGATCCACGGACACTGTGGGCAACGTGATGACATAGGCACGGGTCACCACCATCTTTCAGAAGGGCATGCAAGTGATTGGCTTGCTTTGGTGGGCGTCACAGGGGGTATAAAAGGGCGTGCACGCCGACCGCCATCTTACTTCTGCCGATCTTAGTATAGGGAGAGGTTGCTGCTGATTCTGTAGGGAGAGCGTTAGGCAGGGAAGAAGACAAAAAAACTGCTTTTGCTGCTAGCGATTTGGCCTGCACAACACACAAGTCACTGTGTGTGCAGTGCAAGGGGAGGCTATATTGTGGTGTATCAGTGGTGTTGGTTGTTGGGCTGCCTTTTAAGGCTTCCTGACACGCTGGCATTGCTGTTTACCCACTGCTCCGCAAACTGCTTTTTTAAAAGCAATCCAATCTCCCTTATCCTCTCGTCACTTTGGTCACAGGCAGCTGTGCCATCGAGCGTGTCACATAGCGCTCAGATATCAGTGGGCCGCACACAATCCACAAGTGTCCAGTGTCCAAAAGTGTACGCAGAGATTCAAAATCTCCATTATCCTCTCGTCACTTTGGTCACAGGCAGCTGTGCCATCGAGCGTGTCACATAGCGCTCAGATATCAGTGGGCCGCACACAATCCACAAGTGTCCACTGTCCACAAGTGTACGCAGAGATTCAAAATCTCCATTATCCTCTCGTCACTTTGGTCACAGGCAGCTGTGCCATCGAGCGTGTCACATAGCGCTCAGATATCAGTGGGCCGCACACAATCCACAAGTGTCCACTGTCCACAAGTGTACGCAGAGATTCAAAATCTCCATTATCCTCTCGTCACTTTGGTCACAGGCAGCTGTGCCATCGAGCGTGTCACATAGCGCTCAGATATCAGTGGGCTGCACACAATCCACAAGTGCCCACTGTCCACAAGTGTACGCAGAGATTCAAAATCTCCATTATCCTCTCGTCACTTTGGTCACAGGCAGCTGTGCCATCGAGCGTGTCACATAGCGCTCAGATATCAGTGGGCCGCACACAATCCACAAGTGTCCAGTGTCCAAAAGTGTACGCAGAGATTCAAAATCTCTATTATCCTCTTGTCACTTTGGTCACAGGCAGCTGTGCCATCGAGCGTGTCACATAGCGCTCAGATATCAGTGGGCCGCACACAATCCACAAGTGTCCAGTGTCCAAAAGTGTACGCAGAGATTCAAAATCTCCATTATCCTCTCGTCACTTTGGTCACAGGCAGCTGTGCCATCGAGCGTGTCACATAGCGCTCAGATATCAGTGGGCCGCACACAATCCACAAGTGTCCACTGTCCACAAGTGTACGCAGAGATTCAAAATCTCCATTATCCTCTCGTCACTTTGGTCACAGGCAGCTGTGCCATCGAGCGTGTCACATAGCGCTCAGATATCAGTGGGCCGCACACAATCCACAAGTGTCCAGTGTCCAAAAGTGTACGCAGAGATTCAAAATCTCCATTATCCTCTCGTCACTTTGGTCACAGGCAGCTGTGCCATCGAGCGTGTCACATATCGCTCAGATATCAGTGGGCCGCACACAATCCACAAGTGTCCACTGTCCACAAGTGTACGCAGAGATTCAAAATCTCCATTATCCTCTCGTCACTTTGGTCACAGGCAGCTGTGCCATCGAGCGTGTCACATAGCGCTCAGATATCAGTGGGCCGCACACAATCCACAAGTGTCCACTGTCCACAAGTGTACGCTGAGATTCAAAATCTCCATTATCCTCTCGTCACTTTGGTCACAGGCAGCTGTGCCATCGAGCGTGTCACATAGCGCTCAGATATCAGTGGGCCGCACACAATCCACAAATGTCCAGTGTCCAAAAGTGTACGCAGAGATTCAAAATCTCCATTATCCTCTCGTCACTTTGGTCACAGGCAGCTGTGCCATCGAGCGTGTCACATAGCGCTCAGATATCACTGGGCCGCACACAATCCACAAGTGTCCACTGTCCACAAGTGTACGCAGAGATTCAAAATCTCCATTATCCTCTCGTCACTTTGGTCACAGGCAGCTGTGCCATCGAGCGTGTCACATAGCGCTCAGATATCAGTGGGCCGCACACAATCCACAAGTGTCCACTGTCCACAAGTGTACGCAGAGATTCAAAATCTCCATTATCCTCTCGACACTTTGGTCACAGGCAGCTGTGCCATCGAGCGTGTCACATAGCGCTCAGATATCAGTGGGCCGCACACAATCCACAAGTGTCCAGTGTCCAAAAGTGTACGCAGAGATTCAAAATCTCCATTATCCTCTCGTCACTTTGGTCACAGGCAGCTGTGCCATCGAGCGTGTCACATAGCGCTCAGATATCAGTGGGCCGCACACAATCCACAAGTGTCCACTGTCCACAAGTGTAAGCAGAGATTCAAAATCTCCATTATCCTCTCGTCACTTTGGTCACAGGCAGCTGTGCCATCGAGCGTGTCACATAGCGCTCAGATATCAGTGGGCCGCACACAATCCACAAGTGTCCACTGTCCACAAGTGTACGCAGAGATTCAAAATCTCCATTATCCTCTCGTCACTTTGGTCACAGGCAGCTGTGCCATCGCAGTGGGCCGCACACAATCCACAAGTGTCCACTGTCCACAAGTGTGTGCAGAAATTCTAAAACTCCCCTGTCCTATAGACACCTTGTACCTTGTTTTACATTACTATATAGTTTGTTGGATTTTGTCTACATTTCTACCAAAAATGAGGAAGGCTGGTGGAAGAGGCCGTGGAATTGGGCGGGGGTTGGCAGCTGGTAATGATGGTGTTGGTGGTGGATCTGATGGTAGTGGCAAGAGCAAAATAGGACCGAAAGCAGGAGGTGCTGACCCTGCGTCATCATCTGGCTACATAAGGACTCGAACGCTTAGTTTTCTAGGAGTTGGCAAACCGCTTTTAAAGGCAGAGCATCAGGAAAAAGTTTTGTCTTACATTGCTGACTCAGCCTCCAGCTCTATCGCCTCCTCTTCTTCAGTTGTAAAAAGTAAAAGCACTGAGTCGTCATTGGAGGCTCATGTTCATGAACCACACCTTTCCTTGTGTCCTTCACCCCAACCAAGATTGAAGGATGACGCAGGCCATACTACTGATTACTCCATGGAGCTGTTTTCACATACCATGCCTGGATTATCAAGTCAAATGGTGAATTACCCAGGCCATCTGACATGGAGTGCACTGATGCACAGCCGCTGATGGATGATTCTGCTGGTACATTCACTCAGAGCACTACATTGTCCTCGCAGTGTACAGAGCCAGATTTTGACCCTGATGAGACTCAGGTGCCCCTTCCGGCACACTATACCACCATACACGGTGACACAGAGAAAGGTGCACATGACATAGAAGAGGAGGTGATGGATGACCCAGTTGTTGACCCAGATTGGCATCCATTGGGGGAAGAAGGTGCTGCTTCCAATAGCTCAGATGAGGAGCATCCACAGCAGACATCGACATCGCAACAGCTGTTATCTGGCAGGCCCGGAGCACTCCAAAGACAGGTTCCAAACATCAAAAGAGTTGCTGGACAGCTTGTCCAGAGGGTCAAAAGATCACAGCGTGCTAGGCCGCAAAATGTCTGCCAAAGTAGGAAGAGTGCAGTGTGGCAGTTTTTTTAACAAAATCCTCATGATCAGGCCAAGGTTATCTGTAAGAAGTGCGCAAAGACCTTTAGCCGAGGGAAAAATCTGAAAAATTTGAATACCAGTTGCATGCTTAGACATTTAACTAGCATGCACTTGCAAGCGTGGACACAACACCAAACCTCAAGTGCCACATGTGCAACTGATCACAACGAAGGTAGTCAGCAACGCTACATTGTTTCCCCCACTGTAAGCCCACCGGTTAGCACAGCAGCAAATGTTGAGGTGTCGTTGCAAGGCCACAGCAGTCAGGGAATCCCACTGTTATATCAACGAAAGACTGATTCTAGGCCATCAGAAAGAACAACAACTCTATCACCATCATCAACCCTCTCTCAGTCCGCCCTGTCCACCGCTACTTCCACCATATGCAGCTCTCAAGTTCAGCTCACCCTCCCAGACACTATGAGTAGGTCAAGAAAGTACTCAGTCTCTCATCCGCGTACACTGGGTTTGAACGCCCACATTGCCAAACTAATCTCGTTTGAGATGATGCCCTTTCGGTTGGTGGAAAGCACAGCTTTCCTCGAACTCATGGCCTATGCAGTACCACGCTATGACCTACACAGTCGCCACTTCTTCTCTCGCAAAGCCATCCCAGCCCTCCACCATCATGTGAAAGACCGCATTGTCCATGCACTCAAGCAGTCAGTGAGCGGAAAGGTGCACCTCACAACTAATGCATGGTCCAGTCGGCATGGCCAGGGCCGTTACGTGTCCATCACTGCGCACTGGGTTAATGTGGTGGATGCAGGGTCCACAGGGGACAGCGGTGGTGGGACAGTGCTGCCTAGCCCACGGTATAGGAAACAGTTGGCTGTAGGCGTTCGACCCTCCTCCTCCTCCTCCTCCAGAAGCGACAGCTCGTCCACAGAGCTCAGTCGTATGAGCACTCCATCTGCAGCTGCCACTGTTGCACACGATGTGTCCCCCTATCGAGCAGTTAGTGGAAAGCGTCAGCAGGCTGTGTTGCAGATGATGTGTTTGGGCGACAGACACACCGCCGAGGTGCTGGCCGAGTACTTGAAGCGACAAACTGAGTCATGGCTGGGCAGTGTACATCTTGAGGCAGGCAAGGTAGTTAGTGATAACGGCCGTAATTTTGTGGCAGCCATAGCCCTTTCAAAACTCAGCCACATACCTTGCTTGGCTCACACCTTGAACCTGGTGGTGCAGTGCTTCCTCAAAAATTATCCGGAGTTAACAGCCCTGCTCCAGAAGGTGCGAAGACTGTGCGCGCACATCCGCCGGTCGCCTGTACACTCCGTTCGTATGCAGAAGCTGCAGCGATTGCTCCACCTTCCCAACCACCGCCTCATTATCGACATTGCAACAAGGTGGAACTCCACCCTGCACATGGTGGAGCGGCTGTGCGAGCAGAGGCAGGCCATAATGCATTTGTGGGAGGATACACGGCCAGGCACTTTGAGAGCAGACATGGAGTTGACAGGCGTGCAGTGGTCGAAGCTGAAAGACCTTTGTAAAGTCCTTCAGTGTTTTGAGGAATGCACACGGCTGGTAAGCGCAGACGACGCCATCCTAAGCATGAGCATCCCACTTATGCGTCTGCTCATGCAAACTTTGACGCACCTTAAGGAGCAGGCGTCTGCAGCCAATGTTGATGAGGAGGAAGAGGAGGAGGGAATCCTTGATGACATTCAGCCATTGTCTGCTCAGGGACCTCTCCTGGACGAGGTGGAGGAAGAAGAGGAGGAGGAGGAGGAGGATGATGGGGATGATTACTTAGGGGAGGAGAATGCATCTCGTGGGGCAAGTGAAAATGTTGGCGTGGCAAGGTCTGGTACAGGGTTTGTGCGTGACTGGAGGGATGTGGATTTGCCAGAAAGTGCTCCTCCACCCAGCACTCGCAGTGCATCATTGACACCGGGAACATTGGCCCACATGTCAGATTATGCCTTGCGGATCCTAAAAAGGGACCCCCGCATTGCCAAAATGATGAACGATGACGACTACTGGTTGGCCAGCATCCTGGATCCACGCTATAAAGGCAAATTACAAAAGATCATGCCACAGGAGAACCTTGACCTAATATTGGCTAATAAACAAGCAACTCTGATAAATCGGTTGCTTGAGGCATTCCCAGCACACAGCAGCGGTGATGGTTCTCACACGAGCCGTACGGGCCGGGGGCAGCTTGGCAGAGGTGTTCGTGGTGCACACAGCAGAAGTGGCGTTGGAGACAGGGGTTTCATGACAATGTTGTGGACTGATTTTTCAAATACCGCTCACACAACTGGTAATACTGCATCGATGGAAAGTGACAGGAGACAGCAGTTGTCAACTATGGTTACAAACTACTTTTCCTCCTATATCGATGTTCTCCCACACAGGTCATTCCCCTTTGACTATTGGGCCGCTAAACTGGACACCTGGCCTGAATTGGCACAATATGCCTTACAGGAGCTCGCTTGCCCAGCTGCAAGTGTGCTATCGGAAAGAGTCTTCAGTGCAGCTGGATCAATCCTGACAGAAAAAAGGACCCGTCTGTCAACCCAAAATGTGGATGATCTAACCTTCATTAAAATGAACCACGCATGGGTTTCCAAGGATTTTGTCCCACCTTCCCCTGATGACACATAGGGTGACAGAAAAATGGCTTGCTTTGGTCCACCTCTTCCTGGTACTTCACCTATTTCGCCTTTTGCATCAGCTGAATGTCCAACATCAACATATGCCACTTTCTAAAACTCCCTAACTGTGCTGCCTCCCCCCCCCGTGCGAGTGCCGTTGCCCTGGACAGGTGGGTAGGCCGACTCTTGGGCACGGGAACTGGCACAGGGTCCCTCATAGTGCAATCAAGTGTCTCTGACGTTGGTGGTGCACACCCGCCGTCAGACACACCGCTGTACTATGAGGGGCCCAGTGCCAGTACCGACGCCCACGAGTGGGCCCCCCTTGCTTGGCCAGGGCCCCAGCATTTGCAATCTTTACCTCTCCCTGCTCCTCCGCTGTGTAATCTGGGCCGTCAAATCCATACTGTGCCTGACACCGTCTGAGCCTGCCTCCTGAGACATATATTTTGAATGTGTACGCTATCCATACATGTTATCCAGGGATACGGTACCCTTTCTAACCTTTGTGCAATGACGTGCAATCCATACTGGGCCTAACACCGTCTAAGCCTGCCTCATGCTGTATAAACATATATTTTGAATGTGTACGCTATCCATACATGTTATCCGGGGATACGGTACCCCTTCTAACCTTTGTGCAATGACGTGCAATCCATACTGGGCCTAACACCGTCTGAGCCTGCCTCATGCTGTATAGACATATATTTTGAATGTGTACGCTATCCATACATGTTATCCGGGGATACGGTACCCCTTCTAACCTTTGTGCAATGACGTGCAATCCATACTGGGCCTAACACCGTCTGAGCCTGCCTCATGCTGTATAGACATATATTTTGAATGTGTACGCTATCCATACATGTTATCCAGGGATACGGTACCCTTTCTAACCTTTGTGCAATCACGTGCAATCCATACTGGGCGTGAGAACGGCTGGCGAGCTGTTAAGCAAGCTACAGCACCTGTCCAGACAAGTACAGGGATTCCCTAGCGAGGAGACTTATTTGATTGTTTTCTATGTTGGGACAGCAATTTTTGGGGAGCACTATACTCTGGAGAATGATAGATGGGGCCCACCATACACTGGAACATTCCAAAGGTGGACATCAGACACTGGAGCAGCATTTACAGGGCCCATTATACACTAGAGCATTAGAAATGGGGCCCATTATGTTTGGAGCATTATTTGGGCCCATAAGACAGTGGAGCTTCATCCATGGGGACCAACATATACTGTAGCATTATGTGGAGCTCATCATATACTGTTTCAAACATTATATGGGACCAATGATTTTGTATGGAGAAATAGATGGGCCTCATCATGAGATGTAAAAAGTGAGGTATTTTTCATTGTACTATACCGCTATTTCTCTGCCGTATCGGAGCATGATGAGTTGTGGTATGTGTTAAAGGGGCGCTCTTTCCCCCAGGGCACATGAAAACCTGCAGCCAGCCCTCCCCCCCCACAAATTTAGCCAAATAACCCCCATTTTTCAGTGCGTAACTTGTATTATGAAGTTAATTAAGGTTGACAAGCTTAAGTAAGAAGAATTGATGCTTTTGGCATTCAAATGGGCACTGTAGGTGTGTTTCCTGTCCTCTCACTGCCGACTTTTATTCCCCATTGACTTACATTGGGTTTCGTGTTTCGGGACGACCCCGACTTTTCCCTATAATCGGACGATCTTGCTCGACCCGACTTTTGGAAAAGTCGCGTTTCACGAAACGAAACGCGACCCTAAAAAACCAAAAGTCGCTCAACTCTACTCCTGACTGTATGCTTACAATGTACTAGCTTATTTAGGAGACTACAGAGGAAACGATAATCATAGTGTCATTCCAGCTAGAGATGAGCAAATATATTAGAGTGGAAAAAGAAAACCAAGGTAGCAACAAGAATAATGACCCCTAAAACTTCACTTTTAATCAGTATTTAAAATCTGGACAATCCCAGTTCATAGGGACTAGGGTAATATTTAAACAGACACCAGACAAAGAATAATAATAAATGCTCCGGACCACTATACTCACCCTAATAGGCCCTAGCAGTCCCTGCCTAACCGCGGAGGTTGGCACCCTAATTGTAGACGATAATGGCGCCCCCGCTCAATGTCGGTGACCCTAATACACCCTAAGAGACCCTAGTCCACGGCGAGGACACACAGAAAAACACAAACACACAATAAACACCCGAAAAAAACCCTGGTGGAGAGACTGTATAACGTCTCTAAGATATTTGACTTATCTCGTACTGGAATCATGGGCATATAGACCCACCCTGAATAATATCTCGTAGTAAAAAATACTGATATATAGCAGCTTTTGATGACTTATCTCGTAATAAAAAAGGCTTATGCTGCAAAATGACAGACCAGATGTAGCCCCCCCCAAAAAAGGGAAAGAAAAACGTTTATACAGTAAACCATAAAAAATGCAGCCACAATAATGCACAATCCAAGCACTTCAGGTTAAATAATCACAAAAAATATCCACCAGATGGAGATTAGTGGCATGAAAATAATGTACAAAACGCTTATTAAGTCATGAATAGTGGACATAATAGTCCTACATGTAAACAATGACGGCAATAAAAAGCATTCCCTGATTAACAGGTTGCCCTAATACAAAAAACACTTTGCCATCCATCAAACAATAAGTCTGTCAGCGTTATGAAATTGTTAATACTTATCAGCCATCAGAAGATATGAGGCCCAGCCCGACGCGTTTCCCCCTCCTAGATACTGAGGGTTCATCAGGGGCAAAGAAGAAAAGGGGATTCCATCACCCCGGCCAAAAGATCAGTGCAATGATTCTTGTTGCTACCTTGGTTTTCTTTTTGTCTTTGATCCTAAAAATATTTTTTGGAGGTTTTTTTTTGCAAATATATTAGAGTGGAATTAAATTCTACTTGAACATTACAAAAATCTGCGCTAGATAAAATGCGGACTTTTAGTAATTTGCTTCTGCATTGATTCAACAAAATGACGGCAGGCTGGGTACTATTTTGTTGAACCATAAAAACATTGAAAAATAAAAAAAATACTTATACTCACCTTACCTGTCCTTCTCTTTTGCACCATCCAGTCAGGTCATCAGAGTTGGAAGTCCTGAACTAACGTGAAGAAGCGTGGAAATTTATTGCTCAGCAGTAGGGATGAGCGACTTTGCCTTTTTTCAAAAGTCGGGTCGAACGCAATCGGCCGATTATCATGAAAAGTCGAAGGCCGACTGAAACACGAAACCCAATGTAAGTCAATGGGGAAGAAAAGTCGGCAGTGAGTGGAGGACAGGAAACACACCTACAGCGCCCATTTTAATGCCCAAAACATCAATTCTTATTACTTAAGCTTGTCAACCTTAATTTACTTTATAATAATAGTTAGGCATTGAAAACTGGGGGTTATTTGGCTAAAGTAGTGGGGGGGGTAGGGCTGGCTCCAGATTTTCGTGGGCCCTGGGCCAGAGAGTGTCACTGGGATCCTTTAACACATACCACAACTCATGATGCTCCGATACGGTAGAGAAATAGCGGTATAATACAATGAAAAATACTTCACTTTTTACATCTCATGACTGATATCCATTTTAAATTCTCCAATAGCTCCAAAAATGGACAGTATATTACTCCATACAGTATTATGGCCACCGCATAGTGCGCTATACAGAGTAATGAGGCCCATATATTTCTCCATACAGAATCATTGGTCCCATATAATGTTCCATACAGTATATGATGAGCTCCACATAATGCTACAGTATATGTTGGTCCCCATGGATGAAGCTCCACTGTCTTATGGGCCCAAATAATGCTCCATATATAATGGGCCCCATTTCTAATGCTCCAGTGTATAATGGGCCCTGTAAATGCTGATCCAGTGTCTGATGTCCACCTTTGGAATGCTACAGTGTATGGTGGGCCTCATATATCATTCGCCAGAGTATAGTGTTCCCCAAAAATTGCTGTCCCAACATTGAAAACAATTAAATAAGTCTCCTCGCTAGGGAATCCCTGTACTAGTCTGGACTCCTCGTCGTCCCCATCTTCCATCTCACTGCACTTGGACAGTTTAGACAGAGGGCGTACAGACGTGATGTCATCGCGCTCTCTGACCAGAATGTCACTGTCAGGAAATGCGGAAGACATCACGGCGGTGGAGCAGGGAGAGGTATTTCAACTTTGCAAGTGTTGTGATCCTGAGCAAACAGGGGGGGAACACTCGCTGGAGACGGCACCGGCACAGGGTCCCTCATAGTATGGCAGTGTGTCTGACGGCGGGTGGAGGGCCCTCCCACCGGCAGAGACACTTTTGCGTACTATGAGGGGCCCTGTGCCAGTGCCGTCGCCCATGAGTATGCCCCCCCACCTGCTCAAGGAACCTGCACTTTCATCTGCACCTTCCTTTTTGTCACCGCGTAAGGTGGTATAGTATGCGGGAAGTGGAACTTGAGTTTCATCAGGGTCAGATTCTGGCTGTGTAGAGTGCGAGGGGAATGTAGTGGTCTGGGTCAATGTACCAGCAGAATCATCTAGCAGTGGCTGGGCATCAGTGCACTTGTGTCGCCCCCAGGAGTATGGTCGCCACAGAGGCATTACATTCCTCCTAGGGAGTGTGATGTCATGCTTGGGAACAACGAAGGATCTCTCTAGCAGTTAAACCAGCACACAACACAGTTCCCACTCCAGGCCAGCAGGGAGACCTCTGAACCTGACTGCTGAGGAGCTGCTCTCTGTGGTCGGGAGGAGGGAAGTTAGGGCAGTCTGTGAAGGGAAGGGGAAGTGTGTGGACGTGAGAAGGGGAGCTGGAGGATGAGCAGAGTTAAGGCTCACTCCTAGCTGGAGCGCATGGTCTGGATTCCGGTCTCCGAGTTTGTAGGGACACTGATGGTCCTGCAGCAGAAACCGGAGGAAGTAGCAGCTGTAAATGCTCTGTTCCCAACTAAGGCTCGGAGGCCCCAGCAGCGACATGTGTGAGCCAGAAGGAAAAGGCTATGGCTGCCTGCCATACGAGAAAGTTCCAAAAGAGAGTCAACAGGGGGAACTTCAGTGAACTCAGTACTGCGAGTACCTCAGATAAGCGCTAGAACGGAGGCACACTACCTATCTGCAGAGAGAGAATTCCAAATTTGCTTCCAGGCTGACCAACTCCTTCTCCATCTGTACTCTGGGTCCTGGACGGCACTTACCAAGAACAGGTAAAGGAACTGCACGACTGTGTCTGTCATCGTTCTCCTGCACCTGGTGCACGTCTCGGCTACATCCTGCACTGCACACCATTTACCAACTCTTTCATCTGCCCTGCGACTACGGCCGTACCTATGCAGGGCTTCTACATCTTAGCTGCAACACAACATCTGTCCTAGAGAAGCGACACTGCAGCGCAGGTCAATCTGATCAGAAACCACAGGTGGCGTCACGTATCATTCACCTATAAACGTTATTCACCCCTTTACATGGACGCCCAGGGCCATGGAACAGGTCATCACCACCAAAGGGACACATCCTTCTGAGACACCGGCCCGGTACTGATTAACCCCACTGCCCTGGCTGGCCTCCCAAACTCCATGTCAGATTCATCTTTGACTGGGGGATTCACGATTTGACTTGATAACCCAGGCATGGTATGATAGAAAGAGCTACATGGACTAATGGGAAGTGTGGCCTGCTGCATCAATCACTTTTGATGGGGGTGAAAGACACAAGGAAAGGGGTTCTTCCTGACCAGGAGTCAGCACTGGACGACTCAGTGCTAGCATTTTTTGAAACTTCAGAAGAGGAGGGCATATTTGCTGGAGTCTGTTTCGGCAATGTAAGCCAAAACCAGTTCCTGATGCTCCGGCTTTAAAAGTGGTTTACCTACTCCCAGAAAAGGTAGCCTTCGAGGCCTTGTGGATCCAGACGAAGACGCAGGTTCAAAACCTCCTGCCTTAGGTGCTATTGTGCTTTTGCCACTACCAACAGATGCACCACCAACACCACTACCATCAGGACCAGCTGCCAACCCCCGCCCACTTTCCACGGCCTCTTCCACCATACTTCCTCATTTTTGTGAAAATGTACCCAAAATACCACCAGCTATATGGTACTGTAAAACAAGGTAGAAGGTGTATATAGTATTGGTGAGAATTTGAATCTCACTAGAGATTTGAGGACGCTGAACTATTGTCTCAGGCCCAGTAGAGTTTACACCTCAATGTAACAGGCTGAAATTGGATGGTGTATGACAAGGTGGAGAGTGTATGTAGTATTGGTGAGAATTTGAATCTCACTAGAGATTTGAGGACGCTGAACTATTGTCTCAGGCCCAGTAGAGATTACACCTCAATGTAACAGGCTGAAATTGGATGGTGTATGACAATGTGGAGGGTGTATATAGTATTGGTGATCATTTGGATCTCACCAGAGATTTTAGGAGGCTGATAATGATGCTCTCAGTCCAAGTATAACCACAGGCAGCCTAATAAGCAGGACTGCTGCATACAAAAGGGTGGAAAAATGAACGCTTGGTAACTGTGCAGAAAAGAGGAAGAAAAGTATTTTTGCTTTTAAAAAAGCAGTTTGCACAGCAGTGTGCAAACAGCAATGCAGCTATCAGGGAGCCTTATAAGGCAGCCTAATAACCAACTGATGCACAAAAATATAGCCTCCCCTGTCACTGCACAAACTGTTTTGTTGTACAGTGGAAATCGCTAACAGCAGAAGCAGTTTTTTTGGTTCTCCTTCCCTGCCTAACACTCTCCCTTATTCTGAATCAGCAGCAGCAACCTCTCCCTATGCTAAGATTGGCAGAAGTAAGATGGCGGTTGGTGTGCATGCCCTTTTATAGCCCCTGTGACGCCACACAAAGCCAGCCAATCACTTGCATGCCCTTCTCAAAGATGGTGGTGACCGATGTCTATGTCATCGCGTTGCCCACAGTGTGCGTCCTCCATCATTGGCTGAAAAAGTCGGGTCGCCGACCTCATGGCCGACCTCACGCTATGGTCGGGTTTCGTTTCATGAAACCCGACTTCAGCGAAAGTCGCCGACTTTTGAATTTGACTGACCCGTTTTGCTCAACTCAACTCAGCAGTGGTGAGAAGAAGAACCTGACTTTAATAACACCCTCCTTCTCCAGTTTGCTCAGCTAATCAGTCCTGTCCTGTGATGCTGCTCTTCATCCCCCAGGTTGACATGATAATACAGCTCTGAGAGGATTAATGTCTCTTACTGAGGAGCACTGTCTGTTTGTTTGCATCAGCTCCTTTACACCATACTCCCTTTACAGGGGTTACAAAAGTAAAGGATGAAACATAGCAGCAAGCACTGCAGTATGTCAAAGCCAACAGAAGCAAAACAAAACAGACGTGTGTGGATTATTGGACGAAAGTCTGAAAGTAGTTGATCTTCAACTACACTACCATGCGAGAGAAACGTTATATTACTGTTCTACTACTACAAGAAAATGACTAAACAGACAGTTCGTGATGCAGCTCGTTTAACAGCTAATGATGTTCTTGATGACTAGCCAAAGGCAGTCATCACCATGAGACTGAAAAAACATATGACTGAAAAAGTGGATGGTCTCTTCAAAGAATATGACAAGCTGAAGAAAAACAAAGAAAACAAAACTAAATGTTCTCATAGTCTGAAGAAGAAGGAGGAAGACTGAAAAGCAGGTTTAGACAACTTGCTTGATATCGCGTATGCTAGGGCTATAGATATGATAAGAATACAGGAAGACAAGGAGTTTTTGCTAGCTCGGAGACCAACTGAAAGCCGTGGAAAATGGGAGGTGTTGACAAAGAGTTTGAGAAAAAGCAAAGACATTTTAAAGAAAGAGAGGCAAATGAAAGGAAAAGAATTAAGAAAGAGACAAGAGAGAAGAGCTAGAAAGGAAAAGGAGGTGCTGCAGTCATCTGATGAAGTAGATACAGATACAGAAAATGATGAAACATCAGAGGTACTGACATCAGGAAAACGAGCCAAAAGAAGAAGAGTCCATGTAGTAGATGACAAACTGTCAGCAAGTCTTGACGTGGCCAAAGTTAGTAACAGAAATGCGGCATTAATTTTCACACAAACCCTTCAGTATCTTGGCCATGATCCTGCAGATTTCAATGTAAATCGTTCATCAGTTCATTGAGAAAGAATAAAACGCCGTCAGACAATGGCTCTAAACCTGAAACAGGAATTTCAGCCAACTGTACCTTTAGCAATTCACTGGGATTGAAAGCTCTTAGAAGACATCAGCGGCAGGAAAACTGTAGACCGTCTTCTCATTCTGGCATCAGGAGTTGGGATTGATCAGTTGCTTGGAGATCCAAATCTTGTCAGAGGAACAAGTGAAGCTTGTGCTAAAGCTGTTTATGCTGCAGCAGTGACCTGGAATGTTACTGACAATGTGAAGTGCATGTGTTTTGACACCACATCAGTCAAAACGGGTTTCAGGAAGGGCTCCCGAACCAACGACAACAACAACCCCGTGACTGAAACAGGAATGGTGCTGGGGAGAATAAAAGTTTGTATTCTCCCCGCAGTGTTAGGCTATGTGCATGTACATTATAACGCTATTAATTTGCAGATTAACCCCATATTTGCAGATTCATAGCATTTTTCCTGGTTACAGGTTCCCTTTAAGGTCCTGCTACAGCATTTCAATTTGACTACCTGGGGCATTGCAACACCTTGATTCTTTTCTTTTTCAGCATTTCCAGTGTAGATTTGCTTTTGTACTTGCTCAGTTGCATAACCTAGTTTTGGCCAAACTTTAGCTTCTGGATAGGAGGCCTCACATTTGACTCTAGACAAATTTGCTATAGAGAGGAGTTCATGGTCGAATCGATGACTGCAAGATGTCCAAAGTCAATGGCTGCAAAACTAGCTCAAATCATCATCCCTCCACCACTGTGCTTACAGTTGGTTTGAGATTATAATTAAGCCAATGTTCAACTCCCTCCCTTTGATGTGGGCTCCAGTGCTGAGCCGACATCTTTTCGGGCACATGTCAGCTGGACAGCTGACATGTGCCTCTGACAGCCGTGAGTGGAATCACGATCCACCCTTGGCTGTTAACTACTTAAATGCCATTGTCAATCTCAGTTGGAAATCCCGCCCATCGTTGACCTCGTCATGTGATCGTGGGTCACCGATGGGCCGACATGACAACCAGAGGTCTCCAGCAGACTTCTATGGTTGTCACTGCTGGAAGCCGCGAGTGGAATCACGATCCACCCTTGGCTGTTAACTACTTAAATGCCATTGTCAATCTCAGTTGGAAATCCCGCCCATCGTTGACCTCGTCATGTGATCGTGGGTCACCGATGGGTTGACATGACAACCAGAGGTCTCCAGCATACTTCTATGGTTGTCACTGCTGGATTGGTATGAGCACCACCCAGTGGTCGGCACTCATAGCAAGTGAGTAGGGATGAGCGAGCATATTCGTGGGTATTCGGTACTCAGCGAGTAATGCGGTACTCGTGGTACTCGGAAAATAGCGAGTATTTCACTACTCGCCTCGCTATTCGGTTCTCCCGCCCAGCAGTTGCCAATCACAGTAATGCCGCACCCTTCTTGGTTGTGGGCGGCATTACTATGATTGAATGGCCGCCCAGCGTCCTGAGTCATCATAGCCTGGCACTAAGCCCTGTCGCCGCCATTTTCTGCACATTGCATGCAGAAAAAAGCTAGTGTAGGGAGAGTGTGAGCAGCTGTTAGGGAGAGTTGTGTTTTTTGGTTCAAATCAGCCAGAAATCCTCTGTGAAACCCAAAAGCTCTCTTCACAGCTGAAAGTATAAGGTCAGGGAATGAGTAGTGACTGTTTTCCCAGCTTTTTTTTAGGTCACATTTACCCCTGCAGGGCAGGTTTTTTTGTGCAGATGCGGTGCTGTGTTCACAGCGAATAGGACGCACGCACAGTACTGCACAGCTGACACGCAGCCAGCTGTCTTGTGTGATGTCTGGGCTGCGTATTCTTGCCTTAAACCTCAGGGCAGTTTTTTTGTGCAGTTGCGGTGCTGTGTTCACAGCGAATAGCACGCACGGTACTGCACAACTGACACGCAGCCAGAACCGCTATCTGCGGTGCGTATTTTTGCCTTAAACGTCAGGGCAGTTTTTTTGTGCTGTTGCGGTGCTGTGTACAGGCAGCGAATAGTACGCACGCACGCTACTGCACAACTGACACGCAGCCAGCACCACTGTCTTGTGTGGTGTCTGGGCTGCGTATTCTTGTCTTAAATCTCAGGGCAGTTTTTGTGTGCAGTTGCGGTGCTGTGTTCACAGCGAATAGGACACACGGTACTGCACAACTGACACGCAGCCAGAACCGCTGTCTTGTGTGGTGTCTGGGCTGCGTATTCTTGCTTTAAACCTCAGGGCAGTTTTTTTGTGCAGTTGCGGTGCTGTGTTCACAGCGAATAGCATGCACGGTACTGCACAACTGACATGCGTATTCTTGCCTTAAACCTCAGGGCATTTTTTGTGCTGTTGCGGTGCTGTGTTCACAGCGAATAGCACGGTACTGCACAACTGACACACAGCCAGCAAAGCTGTCTTGTGTGGTGTCTGTGGTGCGTAATCTCACCTTAAACCTCAGGGCAATTTTTTTCTGCTGCTGCGGTGCTGCTTGTAAAACACAAAAGCAGTACTAGCCTGTATTGTTACCTTCCACAAAGCACTAACTGCTCCTTGTTCCCCAATATCTACATTTGAACATCTGCAACTATGGCAGAAAAATCCAAAATTCCTAAAAAGGCTGTTGTGAAGGGACAGGGACATGGACGTGGGGTCGTTGTTGCCCAAAAAGGCACAGAGTCTGGTAGATCGAAGAAGGTTGATGCATCTAGGCTCCTGGCGAAATTTCCCGGTCTGGAACATAAACGGGCCTGGAATCCAGAAGAACAAGATCAGGTACTGTCTTGGATGGCTGATAAGGCCTCAACGAAATGTTCTAGCAGCACCCAATCGTCAATGACAAAACAGTCTACTGTCCATACAGATGACGCTGGGTCATCCTATTCTCAACCTGTTCCTAGTTCATCACCCGGTCATCATAATTGTTTGGCCCTTCAGACCTGCCTTGCTTCCTTCATCAACCATGATACAGCCCCTAGGGCTAATTTTTGGAGACAATATTGCTATGACTGGACACTGGGCACGGCCACCTCTATGTTAGTAGTCCTAGCTTCATCAAAATTGTTTGGCCCTTCAGACCTGTCTTGCTTCCTTCATCAACTATGATGCAGCCCCTTGGGCTAATTTTTGAAGACACTATTGCTATGCCTACACATTGGGCAGTGGCACAACAAGGACAGTAGTCCAAGCTTTATAATTGTGAATCCCTTGTGATTTATGATGATGATGATGGGTGGCTTCTTCCTGTGTTAACCATAACACAGCCCCTAGGGCAGATTGCTCTCCTTACACCACTTACACACTTAGCTGTCAGAAGATCGCTTCCATCATCAGTCGCTCTTACGGCACTTCTGATATATCACTGGCACTGCGTAAGTGGCGTATGAATCCCGCTCTTCTGGCAAAAAGCCACAGGACTTCAAATAGTGTTTGTACATTCTAGTGAAGCAGTAGGGTAAAAACAATCGTGCAGCCCCTGACCAGGTGCCCCCATGTTATATACATTTGTTTACAGCATACATTTTTTAACATTTACACATTTTTTAGCCTTTTCCTCAGCCCCCAGACCGCTTTGTAGGGTCTAGCAGACAATTACTCGCATTTTCCATTGACTTGCATTGGACTCGCTACTCGTACCGAATACCCAAATATTAGGGTATACTCGGTACGAGTATAGCGAGTCTGAATACTTCAGTATTCGCTCATCCCTACAAGTGAGCATTTCTGATACATACAGGCGATCTGATCATCGCCTGTATGTAGCAGAGCTGATTGGATTATGGCAGCTTCTAGTTCACCATGGAGAATATTTAAAAAAATTAAAAAAATATAAAAGTTCAAATCACACACCCCAATTGCCCCATTCAATATAAAACAATAAAAAAAATCAAACATACACATATTTGGTATCACTGCGTTCAGAATCGCCCGATATTTCAATATAAAAAAAAATTAACCCGATCGTTAAACAGCATAATGAGAAAAAAAACAAAACGCCAGAATTATGTTTTTTTGGTTGCCACAACATTGCATTAAAATGCAATAATGGGCGATCAAAAGATTGTATCTGCACCAAAATGGTATCATTAAAAATGTCAGCTCAGCATGCAAAAAATAAGCCCTCACCCAACCAGAGATCACGAAAAATGGAGACACTACGGGTATCGCAATAAGGCACAATTTTCTTTTTCTTAACAAACTTTGGAATTTTTTTCACCACTGAAATAAAAAAGAACCTAGACATGTTTGGTGTCTGTGAACTCATAATGACCTGGAGAATCATAATGGCAGGTCAGTTGTAGCATTTAGTGAGCATGGTAAAAAAAATATATAAATAAATAAACAAACTGTGGAATTGCACTTTTTTTTTAAATTTGACAGCACTTGAAATTTTTTTAACGTTTTTGAGTACACAAGATGGTAAAACCAATGGTGTTGTTTAAAAGTACAACTTGTCCTGCAAAAAACAAGCCCTCACTTGGCTATTTTGGCCCTCACATTGACTATTCTGGGAAGAAGGGGAGCAAAAAATGAAAATGCAAAATCAAAAATACCTCTGGTTGTTAAGGAAAGGATTTTTTTTAATGTCCGGATATGTAGAACCATAGAAATAAAAGAGGGTTGTGGAGAAATGGGGTCAGTGGGTGCTTTCGTCCGCTGGCCCAGCTGCCTTTAGCAACACTGCATGTACCAGGGCTCATACCACTGAACACCCACTCTATCTCCCGGTGGGCAATACACTACACAGAAAACACAAGGTTAGGGTAAAACAGTGTGTAATACTTTATTGAACCCTACAACACCCAATAGCAAACAGAATAATCCCAGAAATTACCCCAAGATGGTGCACATTACAGGGTCTGACCCTTCCGCTGACTCACTGGGATAATGGTAGATGTTATGTCCGAGCTCCCAGGGTCGCTACTCCACCTGTGATATGCACGCAGAGAGGAGGTAACGACAAGTGTAGGGAGATAACCGAGAGCAGTCCTGTGTCCTTTCATGGGGGTCCGATGTACCCACAGCTGAGATCCTGAAGAGTGACCCAAACCAGAGGAAAGGAAGTCTCTTTTATACCCGAGGCAGGTGATCTATTTTTAGATTTACCCAGTGTCCTTCAGTCCACCCTCACAGCCTTTCCCTATCTACCTTCGAAGTCAACAAATTGATTATAGAATACAATACACAGTTAGCATATCAGCACACAATAAACAAAGATAAACAGACTACTTATAAGTCACTATTACACACTTACACAGTATGCTAAATTGTATATCAGTTTGTCTTCTTCACCCACCAGACATAAACACTTAAATCCACAAGCCAATATATAGATAAAAAGTCAATTCTTCTTGGTTTGCAAAAACATGGTTGTCTGTGAAAAATTAAGATACAATCTGGTTTCTTGACAAGAGTCTACTTAGTTTTTCTCATGACCGATGATATTTTGACATGATGACATGACATGATATTTTGCTTTAATTATTGTATTGTTAGCGTTGTTACTTATGACTTGTGTTTTGAAACTGTTAAACTGTAAAGCGCTGCGGAATATGTTGGCGCTATATAAATAAAGATTATTATTATTATTATGACCGTGTAAGGGAGGGACAGGACTGTAGTCACGACCTGATACACTGTAACATCAATGTCCAGTCCTTCACCTAGAGAAAACTGTATTCTTCTCTTCAGCATACCTGCATCTCCACATCCAGACTCCCCTGGGTGCTTCCCAGGCGATGGCAGTCCCTCCTTTAGGCGGCCTCCAGTAAAGGTGACACAGTCCAGGTTAACTTGAACACTCTCTTTACTTAATACTTCACATGTTACATCCACAGTTGGCACATCATGATATTCACTTGGTTCCTTATCTTTCCCTTTCTGGCTGTCACTTCTGTGCAGACTGAACTGTCCTAGACTGCTCCCCAGTTCCTTCCTGGTCTGACCTCGCCATGATGACAATTACTTCTGCCTTTTTCGCCCCATACTCGAAATCATCAGTCACCAGGTTTGGTTGCCTCTGGTAAAGCATCCAGCCCATCTGTACTGATCTCATCAAAGCTCCAACTTCCTTCATCTCCTCAGTCCAACCGACTCCTGCCCAAAAAGCATCTACCCAGGCGATACGTCGCCACACCTTTCCTGTTCTGGCCGACTGCTATGACACACAGTGGCAGTGGGTAACGTGGGCTGCCAAGCTGTCCGGGCCTATAGCCCAGGTGGACACTAGGGCACCCTGGCCCCATCTGACATAACATCCTAAACACTTCTCTCTTACTACACGGCAGCCCCTCCTACAATTAACCCTCTATAAACATCCTATCAGCTATACCTATAAAGCCCACTAGTATGCCCCCATCTAGTGGCCCACAACAGAACTACACCTACCCTAAGTATAAGAACTATCTACTAAAGTGCCCTCCTCTAATGTCCCCTAAAAAGGAGAATTGGCACAACAGGCGCAACAAAACAAAAGAGTCCATAGGCTTCATATATTCTGCCTAGCTTGCAGTCCTCTCGGCCAAAATCACATACCAAAAACACAACTGACGTGGACAAGGCTTCATCTTCAGCGTCGCCAGAGGCCGAACTACTCCCGCTTACCGTGAGCAGGGAGAATTTCTTCCGGATGGGCTACAGTGCCCAAAGGGACGCGGAACTGTCCCAGCAGCTCCAACATGGATGCAACAAGCATAACACATTTTTCTTTTTTTTCCAAATTTCAACGGCACGCGCCGCGTGTCACTCTTTCATTTTCAGATACCATCTCTGCAGTCGCAGAAGATACAGATTGCGCCATAATAGCGCCGTCAGGCTCCAGGGTGCCGGATGATGTTTGGGCCTGCACTGGATCCAGGAAGAGGCCCATGTCACCTTTGTATTTTTCCAATTTCCACGCCCTGGTTCGGGCCGAAGTCGATTCTGCAACTGCAGACTTGAGGATCCGTCTGGGCATGGCAGCAGCAGCAGCACCACAAAGCTAAGACATAGACGAGTGTGGGTGTTCTTCTGCCTAAACGGCACAGGGAATATTCGCCGGTACACTGGTATTGGCCTCAGTCGCGTTGACCAAGTGGCACATCCCGGGGACTACTTTCAGAGGTAGATGGGAGAAGGGCAGGCCAAACCCGGTGGATTCGGAGCTGGGGTGTACTCACCACCTCCCTGTAGAACATCTTGCACACACCGGTCCCACAACTGTGTTCCTCCTCCGCACTGGCGTTTGCACGCCACGACTCCAAGAGGTGCAGCACTGTGGCATTTGGTCCCGGTGGCTGAGAGGGAGACTCCATGCTCTCTCATAATGGCTCCGGAGGTTGAAAAAACTCGGACTCCGTTGGGGAGAGCTCAGCTCCCCACTGGCTGTTGGACTCCCGCTTCTCCATCGCGTCAGCCTTCTTCAGCCAATCCTGAGGGACGCGGCCAAGCATGACTTGATCCTTCAGTTTCCTCCCACTTTCATGTGAGACCGCCTCCAGCTGCTCCTCTCCTCTGTTGTTGGTCAGTGGCAGGGGGCGAGGCCTTCTCCTCTTCATCTGTACCCATCAGGGGCGGACCAAGGCATACTGACAGGCAGGTTTTGGTACCAAGAGTTGATGGCAACGCCCACAAAGGACGCGGTTTTCATTGTTGTTTGCTTCTTCCCCATTTCCTGCCATTCTCACTATCGCCATCTTGGTCACGGTAGAGGTGTTAGTTTTTCTTCTCCAGTCAGTCAAGTTCAATGCCATAGTCAAGTCAGGTGTTGTCACAAAGTTGGTAGTAGGCAAATCCAGTGTTTCTTGCACAATTTCTTCTTCAGTTACAACAACTACTTGCTCTTTCTCCTGATCACCTTCCAGGGGCACAGCAGTCGCACACACATCTTCATCATCATTTCTTTCTGCGAGTTCTCCGCATTTCGAGGTAGTCGCATCATGCTGACTACACCAACAGTAAGAGACAGGACTGTAGGAGTTACCTTAGATACTGTAACATCGATGTCCAGTCCTACCCCTACAGAAAACTGTATTCTTCTCTTCAGCATACCTGCATCTCTGTCTGACTTAACTTCCTAAAAACTTCTCTCTTACTACCCGGCAGCCCCTCCTACAATTAACCCTCTTTAAACATCTTATCAGCTATACCTATAAAGCCCATTAGTATGCCCCCATCTAGTGGCCCACAACAGACCTACACTTACCCTATGTATAAGAACTATCTACTAAAGTGCCCTCCTCTAATGTCCCCCAAAAAGGATGCACTGACTGACCCTAAACTGTACATAAATATCATTGTACATTACTTTACAATATATACAGTATAACATTAAGAAACACAGTATTAAGAGCATGGTAATACATATACAAATGTGGCAGTACCAGTAAAATGAGCGGTAATACATCTTCATATGTACAAGTACCGCAAGCATTCAACATATACATGATCAATATTAGCAATATGTAAACATTAACAAATCAATGGCAATTAGAGGAAGGGAAGGTAGAAGAACATTTTATCTCACCCCCTTACAACCATATATACAGCCACTATACAATATCAACCAGTGATTAGAAAAGCTCTTCTTATAGCTCTGTCCTGCAAAAAATGTGTGAATCTATTCAGCAAGGGGAGAAGTAGGTCAATTGATCTATGAGAAAAGATGCTGTTTGTGAATATGTGCCGCTTGGGAATTCTGTCTGCAATTACATGTGAGCCGACCCTAAAAGTGTGTTGAGGGCAACAATTAAGAGTCAGGCACCGGTTGCCCACCTACCCATGGCCAGCCTAGAGCTGCTGCACAAATCTCTCCCGGCTAGTTTAATAATTTATCACATATAACTGCCTAGACATGAAACCACTTTTACTTATTTCAGAGTAAGGCAGCTTCTTGGAGCATTTTTTATGCTGCATGAATAGAAACACTGAATAAGTTATTCATTTATTGTACATACACCCTTAGCTGTCAATATAAGAGGCCCTCACAACTCACTCAAGTCACTTACAAATCAAGAGAACTGACCTAAGTTGCACTGAATGTGGCACAAGGAGCAGCAAACAAACCCAAGCCCTTTTTATTTTGCCTGGCTAACATAAGACAGTTTGCTCTCAGAAGGGATATCAGCACAAGAATTTAACTTCTAAGAAGGGTTGGCTAGTTAGGTGACCCCCACGTTATCATGTATTATGTTGATAGGTTAGAATTTGGCTTGAATACATTGATACATTCAGTGTTTGTCATGTCCTCCTGTCACTCAAAAGGTCCCCAGATACCAAATGGGACACCTCTGAACAGCACAGGTTATATAAAAACAGCAATATCATTTTAGCGCTCTTTACCATGGCTATGTATGAGAATTGGAGGGATCCAATGGCTGGATATCCTTAAGGACAAAAATGTCCAGGAAGGATGGGAAATCTTGAAAAATGAAATTCTCAAAGCACAGTTGTTAACAATTCCGAAAAGAGGGAAGAATAGGAAGCATTTAAGGAAACCTGGATGGATGAACACAGAACTTAAGCACATGCTAAAAAGGAAGAAAGAAATGTTTATAAAATGGAAAGAAGGAGGCATATCTAAAGAAGAATATAATGCTGTCTGAAGAACGTGCAGGGCACGAATCAGATTATTAAAGCTGACAATGAATTGAGGCTTGCAAGAGATGTCAAAAGCAATAATAAAGGATTTTGGGGATATGTCAAAAGTAAAAGAAAAGTCAAAGATGCTATTGGATTTTTACAGGATGAAAATGATGAAATGGTAAGACAGGATGTTGAGAAGGCCAAAGTTTTAAATTCCTATTTTGCATCTGTTTTCTCTCAGAAAGGAAATGTAACATCAACTATTCTTCACTATCCTATTAAGGGAATAGAAGAATCCAGGATATCTATAAACAGAAATATAGTGATGAAACACTTAGCTAACCTAAATGAATTCAAGTCTCCAGGTCCAGATGAATTACACCCCAGAGTACTGAAGGAGATAGCAGAAGAAATATTTGAACCTCTCTCCATAATCTTTGAAAATTCGTGGAGAACAGGAGAAGTCCCAGAAGACTGGAGAAAAGCAAATGTTGTTCCTATCTTCAAAAAGGGGAAGAAGTTGGACCCAGGCAACTATAGGCCAGTGAGTCTGACTTCTATACCAAGAAAGATCTTTGAACAAATTATTAAACAACATGTATGTCAGTACCTGGATAAGAATGAAGTGATTAAACAGAGTCAGCATGGGTTTGTAACTAATAAGTCATGTCAGACTAACTTAATTTCCTTCTATGACAGAATCACTGATTGGGTGGATCAGTGAAATGATGTAGATATAGTATATCGACTTCAGCAAAGCATTTGACAAAGTATCTCACACAATCCTTATTGAAAAAATGACTAAGTATGGAATGGACAAGGCAAATGTTAGGTGGATTCATAACTGGCTTAGTGATCGGACCCAAAGAGTGGTCGTAAATGGCTGCACATCCAGTTGTAAGAATGTCTCAAGTGGGGTACCACAGGGCTCTGTCCTGGGCCCTGTATTGTTCAACATCTTTATCAACGATTTAGATGAAGGAATTGAGGGTAAACTGATTAAATTTGCTGATGACACAAAACTAGGAGGGATAGCTAATACTAGAGAAGAGAGAGAGAAGATTCAAAAAGATATAAATAAACTGGAGAAGTGGGCAGCAACTAAAAGAATGGTTTTTAACAGGGAAAAATGCAAAGTACTACATCTGGGCAATAAAAATGAAAAAAGCATATACAGAATGGGAGGAATAGGGCTAAGCAACAGAACATGTAAAAAAGACTTGGGTATACTAATAGATCACAGACTGAATATGAGCGAACAGTGTGATGCAGCAGCAAAAAAGGCAAATGCAATTCTAGGATGTATTAACAGAAGCATACAGTCTAGATCACGTGAAGTCATTATTGCCCTCTACTCCTCTTTGGTCAGACCTCATCTGGAATACTGTGTCCAGTTTTGGGCACCACATTTTAAAAAAGACATCAATAAACTGGAGCAAGTTTAGAAAAGAGTGACCAGAATGGTGACGGGTCTGCAAACCCTGTCTTATGAGGAAAGGTTGCATGATTTGGGAATGTTTAGCTTGCAAAAGAGAAGACTGAGAGGAGACTTAATAACTGTCTACAAATATCTCAAGGGCTGTCACATTTCAGAAGGATCATCTTTATTCTCATTTGCACAAGGAAAGACTAGAAGCAATGGGATGACACTGAATGGGAGGAGACACAGATTAGATATTAGAAAAAACTTTTTGACAGTTAGAGTGATCAATGAGTGGAACAGGCTGCCACGAGAGGTGGTGAGTTCTCCTTCAATAAAAGTCTTCAAATAGAGGCTGGACAGATATCTGTCTGGGATGATTTAGCGAATCCTGCTTTGAGCCCAGGTTGTCCCTTCCAACTCTACGATTCTATGATTCTAACAACTCAACACATCTCAAAAGATTGTCAACATAAAATACTTCAAAGAACATGACAACTTCATTACTTCTTGCTTCAGTGGTTTGTAAACTCCCCAAAGAACAATACCTTTTCATTTCTAGACCTTGAACAGCGTCATTGTGTCAGCTAGATATATCTACTCTGCATTCCGCAATCTGGAAGTCAATGTCAATTTTTTTAAAGGACTAAGGTAGCCATACACATCAGATGGCATATCGGCCAGCTCCCATACACCGAAGCACTTGGTCAGTCGAGCAATTCCTGTGTTCTCTATGAGAGAGCTGTTGCCATGAATTTCGAAGTCAGACATGCCAAATCAATATTTTTCTATCAATTGTCCAGCACTCACATACATATTAGACTGTTAGGTGATCCCGTCGATTTCGTTGTGTGCAGATGACCTAAGTATAATGCCAGGGTCATGGGTTAAAATCCTATCAAGGTCAACATCTGCAAGGAGTTTGTATTAACTCCATGCATCTGCGTGGGTTTCAAGAGGGGTACTCCGGTTTCGTACCTCAAGCAAAAGACATTCTGATGGATATTCACTACACGATCCAATTCAAAGTACTTGTTCTCACCCAGAAAGCTCTCCACAGTGCAGCACCTCCTTACATATCCTCCCTCATTTCTGTCTATCGATCTAGCCGATCACTGCGATCTGCAAACGACTTTCGACTAAGGGTACCATTACACTTAGCGATGCCCCAGCGATCCCAACAACGATACGACCTGGTAAGGATCGCTGGCGGGTCGCTAGTAAGCTGTCAAACAGGCAGATTTACCCAATGACGCAGCAACAATCCAGCGATCCATATAACGACCTCGGCGGTCGTTGGGACCTTGTCACACAGCAGCGATTCTGACGACTCCCGCCTGCGTCCATGATTTCTGAGTCACTAACGAGGTCGTTAGTCGATGTCAAACACAGCGTTGCACGCTGGCCAGCGGGACACCAGCGATCAAAAAATGGCCCAGGACATTCAAGAACGATCAGCGACATCGCAGCGGGGGCCTGGTCACATGTAGTGAGATCGCTGGCGAGGTCGCTGTTGCCTCACAAAATCGATGACGCTTCAGCAATCTTGCTATGTGAGACAGGGCCTTAACATCTGCACTAATCCGTACCTCCCACTCCCATCTACAAGACTTCTCCCGCGTTGCACCAAACCTCTGGAATGCTATACCCCAAGAAATTAGGACTAGCCACAACTTGCACAGTTTTAGACGCTCCCTCAAAACACATTTGTTCAGAGCAGCCTATCACGTTCCCTAATCAAAGTCATTTTATGTGAAAGTGTGCGTGTGTAACCCATTCACTACCTCTATCTATCCCCAACCCCTCACCCCCTAAAGATGGCTGGACCATCTTTGTAAATACACACCTGTACTTTGTATCTCCCCCACCTCATTGCAGGTTGTAAGCTCTCACAAGCAGGGTCGTCTTATTTTGCTTTAATCATTATATTATTGTTAACGTTGTTACTTATGACTGTTGTGTTTGAAACTGTTTAACTGTAAAGCGCTGCGGAATATGTTTGGCGCTATATAAAGTTTATTATTACTATTATTATTATAGAGATGGAGAAATTAATGGCCCTATATAAATAAAATGTGAATTGGAGGCTTTAGCTCTTTTAGAGACAACTCTTCGTGACAAAGACAACCATAGCCATCAGCTATTAGACACTGGTTCGTCTCTATGAACACCAGCTGATTGTTGTGCATCTTTCAACACAAACACCTGATTTTGCCATGGAAAGTTATGGCACAGCAAAAATTTTCTGTAGCAGTGTAGTGTGTGGTAGCTACTTAGCTGAATAGCTGTTCATATGATGGATGGCATACGTCTGCTAAATGGAAGAGCCCCTTCATAACATCCAGATACTCTAACAGTCTATATGTTTAAGGATATTCTTCGTGAAAAAAAACTTTCTAATTGGTCACTGCACTTTTTCTTATTTGACAGATTACTCCAAAGTGTTGGCCATTTTGTGTCTTCCATCTGTCTATCTTACCATCCACTATCTCTTGACAAATGTAATCCATCTGTGGCGCCCCTGAGGCTCAGTCGCCACAGAGGTACTGCACCTTCCTCTCTCCTAAGGTGTGGTGCCCCACCATCCAGGTAAGTTGGAGGCTCCTGACCACGCTCCAACACTCGCACCCCACACAATCGAGTAGTTCAGCACAACCACATTGCGGCTCCTTGCTTAGAGAGAAGCAGAGCACCTTTGGTGGTTCCCTGCTTGGAACACTAGACGTGCTGGGAGGTGGGTGGAGTTCAGAATATATATATATATATATATGAGTGGGATGGTTTAGGATGACAGGTCAGTCTGACGGGAGGTCAATGAGGAAGGAAGCCACTGGGGAGGAGTGGGGATCCCTGGAAGAAGGGATGGAGGAAGGAGTGCTGCAGCTGCCTCAGTGACCGGAGTCAGCTGGCACGGGAAAGGAAAGGAAAGAAGGAAAAGGACGTTGACCTGAAGCCTGAACTTCCATAGAAGGGAAAGGACAAGTACGGAACGTAGGAGTAAAAGGGAACACAGAGTACGTGGGTTAGAGGAAGAACCCTGCCTAGAAGTTCTAAGCGCAAGGCCGGGGCCCGGTTCCCGAGGTTGTATGAACACTAATGGTTCTGCAGCAAACACCGGTGGAGTAGTGGGCTGTAAATGCACTACTCCCATCTAAGACTTGAGGGCACAACAGCAATACGGATAGAGAGCTGGGACTTAGGAGTAGAGAGTCCCCGGAGCAGGCTACAGCTGTCTGCCGTGCAAGTAGAGTTTTTGGGAACATCTCTCAGGAGGAACTCCAGAGTACCACGGTACTGGAGATCTTCACACTTAAAGGTGCTATAGAGGAGACGTTCAGGAAAGGCACATAAGTTGGCGGAGTGTGGAAGGGAGCTTTCCATCTTGCCTGGAGGTTGACTGAGTCACTGACCCGGAGGACACGGCACAGAAGCGGGCACTACAGACTGTGAGTAAAGCTTTGGAACTACATGCCCTGGTGTCCTCCATTCCTTCCTGCGTCCGTCCGCCCGACACTGCTACATCCCCTGCGCCAGACACTACATCACCTCAGTGTCTCCACATCTACACTGCCCTGGGACAACAGACCTGCCTGTGGAGGGCTATACCATCATTGCTGCACCACACCATCTGTCCCGGAGGATCTGCATGCAGCATCGGCTTAACATCTCCCTTGCCGAACACCACAGGTGGCGTCACAAACTATTACATTCCACCCTTCACATCTTCCTATTACTTGGGCGCCCAGGGCCACGGTCCGGGTCACCGCCGCCGTGACACATCCCACTGATACCGGCCTGGTACCGAGTACCCCACAGCCCTGGGGAGGCAACCCACATCTCTGGCAGCAGAGAGCCTGTGATGATTACAGGAAGTGGGGGCAGAGCTGTGTCTCTGCTCCTGCTCTCCTGTCTGTCAAAAATGCAAAACAGACAAAAAAAGAGTTTGGAACCAAGAACAACTGGACAAAGTCAGGTGGAATACTTGCTGGGATGTGAGGGAAATTAACTTCCAGTATCAATAGTGCTGAAAGAATTCAGAGGTAGAAAAAACACCTGCTCAACAAAAGTGGCCGTCAAGTTACAGAATAGGAGAACCATGACAGATCATGTACAACTTGGACAAGTATATACAATAAGAATTAAATTAGGAATGTAAATAATCAGTTTACTGTAAACTTACCCCTCGGATGACTCGGACAATATGGCCATAGCTAAATATCATGACGAGTAAAGGTAGGACCAGGCAGAAAAGAAAGAGGCACACAATGTAGGATACATTGTTATGTGATCTTGAGTGCCAGACTACTGAACAGGTGGTCCCTGAGCTCTCAAGCCCATAACTGCTCCAACCAAAAAGGGGAGGAATTGTCCAAAAGAGAGAATATATCCAAGACCCCGCAATACAAATCCAAGCATTTTTGTAGTTGGAGGCATCAACTTTTGTACACTTCAGTACTGTAAGGTAACGTTCATAAGATAACATGGAGAGAGAGACCAGAGAGACGATTCCTGGAATGTAAGCATAATACAAGTTAGGTTATTGACTTAAAAATACACAATTTTAAAAGGACGAATAATATGGAAATAAATACGGTAAATCATTAATGTATTTTGCAGTTATACGGCATGCACAGTAACATCTGCTGTCAATTATAGGTTGCAGTTGCCAGGATACTGCTTTGTCTGATACATTTCGTTTCTACTTCTGACAAGAAACACAATTCAGAACTCATTGTGAAGATCCCAGAGTCTTCATTTGGAAGCAGAGTAAGTGCTAACCCACAACAGGATAAATCCTCTGAAAAGCGATATATCTGCTAATCAATTTTACACTTTATCTAACCACTGATAAAGCTCTCTTTCTGAAGGTAAAATGAAAATTTCACTTGAAAGATTTCATTTCATGTTCTTTATTGTTTTCCAGACACGCTGCAATTTGAAAATGGTTGTAAGAATCCAAATTTGAATATTAAAGAAGTTGCCCACTACTCGGACAACCTTGTCTCAATAAACATCTTTGCCCCTAGTAAAATAACATTTATACTCACCTCCGGTGACGACGCAATTCCAGCAGTGTCAGCACTGCCTCTTCCGGGGATAATGTCACATTATTATGTTACTCTCCACACCTTCAGACGAATCTGACATTAAGAGTAAGTCAGAGCTATGGCTTGCCATACGTGATGTCCGGGACAGCTAGTGCCGACACAGCTGGAATAGCATTGGCACTGGAGGTGAGTATAAAGTATAAGTATTGCTATTTTACATGCTGATTGACACATGGTTGTCTGGGTTGTGGACAACCCCTTTAGTAGGAAACAAAACAATGGAATCAAACATATCTTGGGTAAAGTTTTCCATGCACCTCAATCTTCAGTTGATAGCTCTCTTTCGACTTCCCCAAACACATAAAAGATGTCCAAGGGTTCCTGCTTTTCCAATTTGGAGAGGGAAGAAAGCTGCTGCCATAAACTAATAGATCTTGGGTATAAATTAAAAATGTCCAATTTTTCTCTCTGCCCAACATCACTTGTTAGATGGCTGCCCAATCCTGCCGATGTCAATGAGTTCAACCAAGTTCACTCTAATATGAATGCGCTCCTTAAGGCTAAGTGCCCACGTTGCAGAAATGCTGCGGATGTGCCCGCAGCATTTCCACATCTCCCTGCCGTGGGTAAAACGCATGTGGAATTCGCATGCGTTTTCACGCAAAACACAAGCGTTTTGCAAGCATTTTTAGCTTGCAGAATGCTTGCGCTTTTCCAAGCGATTTGAAAAAGTGATTGACAGGTTGGTCACACTTGTCAAGCATAGTGCTTGACAAGTGTGACCAACTTTTTACTATTGATGCTGCCTATGCAGAATCAGTAGTAAAATATAGAACATTAAAAATAATAACAAAATAAAAAAATATGGTTATTCTCACCTTCTGACGGCCCCGCATATCCATAGCAGTGCTCCCGGTACGTTCCGTTCCCAGGGATGCTTTGCGCAAAGGACCTTTGTGAAGTCATGCTTACGAAACCGTGACGTCATCTCAGGTGATTTGCGCAATGCATCCCCGGGAACGGAAGATGCCGCCAGCACCGCTGAGGGTGGGAAGGACTCCGGGGGCCGCCAGAAGGTGAGTATATCCATATTTTTTATTTTAATTCTATTTTTTAGAGGGATATGGTACCCAGGGCATGGAGGAGAGTCTCCTCTCCTCCAGATTCTGGGTACCATCTGCACATGAAGCGCTCACTTTACATATGGTGGGCATAGACACATGCATAAACTGAGCGTTTCAATGCAGTCCTATGGTGGCAGAATCGCCGCGATTCCCAGAAATAATGGACATGCTGTGGATTTTACCACTATGCGATTCCACAGAGGAAAAATCCGCAGCATTGACACAGCAACTGCGGAATCCCATAGGATTGCATGGGAATGTGTTTTTAAAGCATTTTTTAAGCATTTCCGCGGCCACAAAAATGCAGTGGAAACGCTAAAAAAACGCAATGTGGGCACACAGCCTTATTGGAAAAATCTGCTGAGCGAGCCTGCTGTTAATTAGCATGACACTGGAATTCACACCCCATCAACAGAGCAGAGTAGAAGAGAAGCCACTGCCCTTTTTCTGTGATGTCAATGAAAGCCGCTGAATTGCCTGCAGGAGCAGTCTATGACCGCTCTGTGCCAACAGAGATCAGGGGCCGGGAACAACTAGCGGTATTTACCTGAAGGTGGTGAATTGTTTTATAGATCTCTTCTCTGGCAGAAAAGGCAAGTCAGCTGAAACGCGCGTTGGGGAAGTGGCACCCTCATTCAACCTACCTAAATGAAGGTTTACATTTGCCCATGCATACATTAACTATTATTTAGTCCTGTGGCATTATGCTTCATGGCTTGTTGTACTATTTTCATCTACTTTGTCACTGCACTACATCACTTTATTTAGTGTAGTATGTAGATAATTTTTCATATTTATCTATCAGTCATTGTGATATATTATGCAAGGCCATTAGCCGTACTCACTTTCTAATTTTGTGTATGTTGTATATAACTTTTGTAGACCTGGTGGAGCTTTAGTGCCACCTTTTGGCTTATTGCCACACATCACCAGCCCACCTTTGCATTTCTTTTATATTGTTCTTAGCATTTAATGTGTGACTTAATATAGTTCTTTGTGTGCGTTTTTTGTACATGATCTCATGTTTCAACATGCGCTATATTAATTTTAGACTTACTTAGTGGTATGTTAGCCAATTGCTGCATTTCTGATTCGTCAGACATTGTTTGGTGTAGTTGCATAGTGAGTGATGTCAGTGATATGCTAGTTAGCGAGCTCCAGCATTAGGACAACACACACATCCCAAAAGGTTTATCTTTAGGGATGAGAGAGCACTAAAATGGTCGGACGTTTGTTATTCAAACTGAGCCATTCCAAATGCTAGGATGCTTGCTTCAAGTAACGAGTATAATGGGAGTCAATGGTAAATCCAAGTATTTTTCCAGCAGACACTACTAGGAGGTCTATGGGGCAGAGAAAATGTTGAAATGGATGGAAACAGTGCTGAATGGAAGAAGAACAGCATGAGGAAGACTCCTAGAAGCATCTCTGACTCACAGATCGCTGCTGAGAATAGTCTCACACTTTTACTCCACTTTAAAGGGATGTTTCCATCTCCAAAGAGCCTATCTCAATATGTAGTTGGTGTAATGATAATTATAGCAAATACCTCCCATTTTAAATGTAGTATAGCTTTTTCAATTTGCTGTCTCTTTCCTCATAAGCAGGCATTGCAGGACCTTAGGTATCTCTCTGGATACGACCACTAGCAACTAGCTGTCACTATATCAGTGGTCGTAACCATGGATTCCTAAATAATAATAATAATAATCTTTATTTTATATAGCGCTAACATATTCCGCAGCACCTGGTACCACTTTGCTGAGGTAGTGCTGCTGAGCTTCCAGTTTCCAGCTGATGTGGACAACAAGCTCTGATAAATTGAAGATGGAGGATGAAGAGGATCAAGAGGGGGTGCAGGAAGCCCTGATCAAAGTAGGGCCACATTGTTCACTCAGTTTGCCGTTAGGGAAATGTAGCATCCCCGTCCACAAGCGCTTGTCCACGTATTAGTCGTTAAGTGTACAATCCTAGTAACTGCATTGGTAAAGGCACGGGTGATGTTCCTAGACACATGCTGGTACAAGGCGGGGACACCACACTGGGAGAAAAAGTGGCAGCTGGGGACTGAGTACCGAAGGGCGGCTGCTGTCATGAATCAATGGAAATTCTCCTTGTCGACAAGCCTACATGGCAACATCTCCAGGGCAAGCAACCTGGAAATGTGCCCGATTAGAGTGCGGGCATGTGGGTGGGTGTCTGGGAATTTTCTTTTTCATTCCAAGGCCTGTGGTAGGGAAAGATGAACACTGTGCTGAGACAAGTTTTTGTCAGTGCCTGATGATGGTGCCTCAGAATGTGCAAGAACAGGTGCAGAGCGGGAGGAATCTGCCCCAGTGTTTTGGACAGGGTATTGGGAAACATCTAGAACATGGTATGAGTAAGTGGTGTCACCCGCTGGCACCAAAAGTAGACTCAGGTGTTCGGTCCACTGAGTCAGGTGCTTAGATGACATCTGCCTGATCATGCTGGTGGTGGTTAGGCTCTTGGCATGGCACAAGTTGCAAATGACCAAATTTTTGGTCTCACAACTTTCTTTAAAAAAGTCCCAGATGGGGGACCTCTAACTCTTTTATGGAGAAATTCACGATTGTTGGTGCTCTGCGGAACAGTTTCTTGTCTTCTCCCTCTGGTCACTCCACTGCCTCTTCCTGCCTATTTCAGTGATGTTGATCCCTCCCCCTCAGCGCTGCTGGCCTCGCTCTGCATGATAACATCCCAGGTTGGGCTGCTGACTTCCACCAACTCATCTTCCACAGCCGCACCCTGGCCCTCCTGAATTGGTGACTTAACAACTTGACTTATTGGAAACTGTGTCTCATCATCTACTTAATTAGACAAAATTTGCCACTCCCCACCATCATCTTTTGTGGTCATGGCTGTTCTAAGTTTTGTGCTTCACTAAACAGCATCTCCTCCTGTTCCTCTTGGCACATGCAGGGCGAGAGGCCACAATCAAGAAATGATGTTGTGAAAGCTCCTTGGAGTGTTCTAGTATGCGATCACTGGTCTCCTGGGACTCAACATGGTGGAAGGAAGGGGGATCAGCAAGAGGTTTAAGCAGTCCCGACTGTTGGCTGGTGAGACTGGACTGTGTGGAAGAGTGCTGGAAGCATTATCTGCTTACCAATCGACCACCTGTTCACACTGGTGTGGCTTCAGAAGTGGTTATCGTGCCTTCCTGCAAAATGGGACACGAACCTATGTGTCATGGATGGGCATGTTTCTTGTACTCCAGCAAGAGGTGTAGTTGCACCTGCCCCATGTCCTCTACGTCTGAATGCACCATCATCAGCACTTTCATGTCCTCTACCGCACGCCTTACACATTTTCTAATTGCTAGGTCTCTAGAAACGAAGTTTATTTTTAATAAACCTGCTACAGGCAAAGTGTTTTTTTGAAGTTTAATACTACTGTAATGTAACACAAAAAGAGTCCTAGATGCTCATGAGGAGAACATAATTTTACCCCTATACAAGTCACTAGTGCGACCACACTTAGAATACTGTGTACAGTTCTGGTCTCCAGTGCATAAGAAAGACAAAGCTGAACTGGAGCGGGTGCAGAGAAGAGCGACCAAGGTTATTAGAGAACTGGGGGGTCTGCAATACCAAGACAGGTTATTACACTTGGGGTTATTTAGTTTGGAAAATCGAAGGCTAAGGGGTGATCTTATTACAATGTATAAATATATGAGGGGACAGTACAAAGACCTTTCTAATGATCTTTTTTACTCATAGACCTGTGATGGGGACAAGGGGGAATCCTCTACGTCTGGAGGAAAGAAGGTTTAAGCATACTCACAGACACGGATTCTTTACTGTAAGAGCAGTGAGACTATTGAACTCTCTGCCATATGATGTTGTAATGAGTGATTCCCTACTAAAATTTAAGAAGGGACTGGATGCCTTTCTTGAAAAGTGTAATATTCCAGGGTATATACACTAGTTTCCTTGATATTGCGTTGATCCAGGGAGCTAGTCTGATTGCCGTATGTGGAGTCGGGAAGGAATTTTTTTCCCCAATGTGAAGCTTACGGATTGCTACATGGGTTTTTTTTGCCTTCCTCTGGATCAACATGTTAGGGCAGGTTAGGATAGGATATGGGTTGAACTAGATGAACTTAAAGTCTTCCTTCAACCTTAATTACTGTGGTACTATGTTACAAAGCATGTAATACTCTATGGATAACAAGTTAATCCAGAAAAAACTGAACTTTTTTGGAGTCCTACATACCACTGTAATATAACACAAAGCACATAATACTCTATGGATGAAAATATAGTACATTTTTTCACTCCCCCACCAAAAAAAAAATGAATTTGATAACGTGATGTGCAGCAGCTAAATATTTAGCAACGGACTGCAAAGCCCTAAGCCCTGCCTAGAGAGGGTATTCTGTCACTCTCCCTACTCCTGCAACTGTGCAACTGTCCCTAAGGTAAATGTAAAATGTATCTGATACAAACAGCAAAGTATAAGACTAGTCCTTAGAAGGACTGTTCGTATGATAGTTCAGCATCAGCACAAGTATCAATGCTAGAGGGCTCTGATTTGCTAAACTGTGTACACACAGGGCTGGACAAGCACTCTATTCCACACAGGGCTGGACAAGCACCCTATTCCTCCAATAAAAACTTTCACTGAGCTGTGCAATGGCGTCAATGAGCTGAGCGTGTTGGCGCCTGTCCTTTTACAACTTCTGATGAGGTAATGTAAGGAGGTGGCGGGGACCCTCATGTACCTTCTCTCTCCTTGGCCGCCTTGCAGTAACATGGCCAGCCAATCACAATAATCACTACCAAGATGACTAAGGCATTACAGTGACTGGCATGCAATCCCTGCATGATTATTGGCTGTGCAACAGGTGCCAAACATGCTGGCGGGGATGCAAGCTTCAAATCCAAGCACTAAACAATGCTCCTTGAGTGCTGAGCACATCCGAGCACCCAGAAAAACGAGTGATAGAGTATCACCAAGCACGTTCTCGCATCACTTTTATCTTATCTTTAGACAGTGCTTACTCAGAGCAAACCAGCGCTATCAAATATACATTGATGGAGAAGGTGGCAGTAGGTGGAACGGTGCACCAAGGTGTTTAGCCACAACAAGGGTGCCTTGAGCACCATAACTTGCATATCACAATAAATGTATTTTTTTGGCAGAAACAAACGATGGATTTGAAAAGTAAAAAGTACAATTTTTATTGCTCAATCCCCTACAAGGCTTTGTGGTTAGTCTAAAGCAGGGGTTTTCCTGAGGGGCCACATGAGAGACCATGGCTGTGGTGGAGGGCTGAACCAATAGGCCGAAATTAATTCTGCTCAATATTAATATTGATATAGTATAATAATTATATTATTGATAATTTTATTAATATTAATTGTATCACTTAATATTGAGCAGAATAAAGTATGCTGACATCCCTCTATATATCGTTTGAGTCCCAAGCACAGCCCGTTCTGTATATCGTATGAGCCCCCAACAGCCCCTTATATGCAGCATGAGCCCCACAGAGCCTCCTTATAAACAGCATTAGCCCCACACAGGCTCCCCCATATGTGGCATGAGCCCCACACAGCCTCCCCCATATGCAGCATGAGCCCCACACAGCCTCCCCATATGCATCATGAGCCACACACAGCCTGCATGAGCCCCACACAGTCTCCCCATATTCACTGCATGAGCCCCACACATTCTCCCTATATGCACTGCAAGAGCCCCACACAGCCTCGCTATATACATTGCATGAGCCCCACACAGCCTCCCTATATGCACTGCATGAGCCCCAACAAACCTCCCTATGTACCCTGCATGAGCCCCACACTGCATGAGCCCCATACAGCCTCCCTATATGCACTGCATAAGCCCCACACAGCCTCGCTATATGCACTGCATGAGCCCCACACAGCCTCCCTATATACACTGCATGTAATCCGCATAGCCTCCTCATGTGCAGCATGTCGCCTCCATATGCAGCATGTTGCCCCCATATGCAGCTCCATGTGCAGCACCATGTCACCCCATGTGCATCACAATGTCACCCCCGTGTGCAGCACCATGTCACCCCCCTGTGCGCAGCACCATGTCACTCCCCATGTGTGCAGCACCACGTCACCCCATATGTATGCAGCACCATGATACCCCCATGTGTGCAGCACCATGTCACCCCCCATAACCTCCCCATGCCCACCCAAACAGTCCATACACATGAGAAGAAAAAAGACACCACATAGTCACCTCGGTCCTGTTCCCCAGTGCTCTGCTTCTCTCCCTGCCTCCGGTGGGTGGATTCTCCAGAGTACACAGCTGACACCATGAAATGACGTCATCGCGTCAGCTGCTTCACACGCTGTTTGGTGGAGGATGTGGCCGACGGCCCCTCCTCCACCAAAGGAGTCTGCAGCGCAGGGCAGAGCCGCACATGTGTAGGGAAGTGGACTGACCTATGGACCTGTCTGCAGCAGGAAGGTAAATGTACAATATGCTTGACGTGGACTGCTGTATATGAAGGTGGGAGACAGCTGGAGACAGTAGAGGATGGTAAGAGATTGGGTTTTGCCACTAGAGGGAGACCAAGAACACCAGGAAAAGTAGATGGTGTAGTACTGTAGTTTGGCCACAAGATGGAAGCAGGGAGCAGTGAGGAAAGGGCTTAACATCAGCTTAAGGCTACAAAACAGCAGAGTCATGGGGGCGGGGTTACAGGAGCTCTAGAGGGGAATTCCCGGGGAGGGGAATATAAGAAGGGGTAGAGAGTTCCAGAAGCCAGACAGTCCAGGAGGAGGAGCTCAGGAGAAGAGAAGATAGAAGAGAGACGGACAGACGAGGAAGCTCCGGAAGAGACTGAGGAGAGAGACGGTCGGGGGGGTGGCCCTGGCAGGAGAGCCGCAGGACAGAGCAAGCCCAGGGGTACCAGACAGACGGATTTGGACGGGTGAAGCTCTGTGGTGGTATGCCTAGGGAAGCCACAATGAAAGAGCCGCGAGGGATGTCAATTAGGAAAAGGAAGAAAGATAAGGGTACCGGGGCCTGTGTGCGGAAGTTGTCGTGCAGCTGCTGTGTGGTGCTGCAGTCGTCGAGAGGACAGCCAATAAAGAGGACCTGTTGGATGCACATCATTCTCTGTCTTAGTCTGTTCACAGCGGAAAGAGGACCACTCCCCAGTCGTTACACGTACCTACACATGGAAACAGCAAGCGGGCGGGCACGGACCTCTGATTTCTAGCCTCACGGCTGTCTCGGTCCATGGGCCGAACTGAGATAGCCAGAGGGCTGGATGTTGCCCGCGGGCTGCACTTTGCTGAGGTCTGGTCTAAAGTGTAAATTTTGATTGATAAATTCTCTTTACGTCTATGAATTTTGACCGCTGATATATCTTAGCGAATTAGGATGATGTAATTCCCTCTTTCTTGACACGAGCAGGTCATTTAACACTCAGGTGATTGCTGATTCAGATCTATGCTTCATTTCTGATGCTAGCCTGATGATTGCAGCTGCAATCACCTGATAGTCTTGTATCTAGCTGAACGGAAACTTCTCTTTTTTCTTTTCTATAATTTGAAAGCACAGGATAGAGGCAGATCTTCTAGTGCAAGCATCTCGAAAGTCTCAAATATGAAATGTGTTAAAGGGAATCTGACAGGTAATACATGCTGCCCAATCCACAGGCAACATATATCATGCACTGGCTGCATGATTTCAGCTTGGTATGTTTGATTCTGAAACGTTGCAGTGTTTCAGAGAAAAACATACTTTAAAAGCTTCTCCCGCCTGCCCCTGTTAAGAGACAGCCTCGGCTACTTAATTCCAGTGATGTGAAATCTTAATGCTACAGGGCAAAACATTTTGTAGAATTGTAGGTTCTAACTTTGTGGCAACAGTTTTCTGTTCCAGCATGACTATGTTTGCAGAGATCACAAGTCTAGTCCACATCAGGCTCAGACCTCACAAATGCACTTTTGGATGAACTGTCAAGGATTCCCACAGACACCTGCAAAATCTTGGAGAAAGTCTTCCCAGAAATAGAGAACCATCTCCATATTAATGCCTATGGACTTAGAAGGGAATCAGATGTCATCAAAGCTCCTGTAGGTAAAATGTGTAAGGCGTCCAATACTTTTATCCTATAGTTTACTTTAGTTGAAAGCCACAACTCAAATGCCAAACATCCCTTACAGAGATACACTTAAAGTGGATATCCGGGACTTCTTTTTTTTTTTTAAAAGGAATGCAGTTACTAACATAGGCAACTACCTGTTCGTTATATCCCATGCCAGTAATTGACCGCTCCTGCCAGAGATTCAGCTACTCTCTGTCAACTGTGCAGCAGTTTCTCTTCCTGCTGACAGGGCGGGACTACTGGTGTCATGGTGACTGACAGCCGGCTTTCCCCAATTAGACATTATAAGCCAGCTGTCAATCAGCTTGACACCAGTAGTCCCGCCCAGTCAGCAGGAAGAGAAACAGCTGCTCTGTTGACAGGGAGTAGCTGAATCTCTGGCAGGAACAGTCAATTACTAGCACTGGGTATAACAGGCAGGTAGTTGCGTTTATAAGCAACTACATGACTTTTTTTCTAAAGACCCGAATATCCTCTTTAAGAGGTTGTTCAATTTTAGAAAAACACGATTGCCTTTGTCCAAAAACAGCATCACATCTGTCCACATTTTAAATGTAGCATTGCAGTCAACCTCTGAATGTACTTATGTTTTTTGACTTGTCTACAACCCAGATTGAGGGTAGGTGCTCACGATCAGTAAACGCTGTGGTTTTGATGCTGCATAATTGTGCAGCATCCAACCCGCAGCATCCAGCTGTTACAGTATAGTGGATGGAAATCCCATGCCCTTTATGCATCCAGAGATGCTCGCGGATCACCTGCAGAGACGGACATGCGGTGCGTCTCTCCAGACCGCAGCAAGTCAATTTCTCTAGCGGAGACACTAGTCTCAGCAAATGAAATTTCACCCATAGAGTGTATTGAACGCAATGAATCCCCATGGTTCAGTGAACACATGCAGATTCACCTGCATTCAATAGACGGCAGCACTTTGGAAGCAGTGAGCATGCTCGGCCTCCAAAGCACTGCCACTTCTGGATTATGTGCACATACCCTTAATGAAAGAGTTATTTAAACATTTATCTGAGGATAGGAGTAACCTAGTGATGAGCAAACATGCTCGGAAAACATGTTATCTGATAATGCTCGAGTGTTATCCAAGTATTTTGGGCGTGCTCGGACAATATTTTTGAGACCCTGCGGCTGTATGTTTTGAAGCAGAAGACAGACGCAAAAACATGCAGGGATTGCCTGTTTATTAGGGAGTCGAAAATATTAGCAGAGCACACCCAAAATACCCAGATGTTATCCGTGCACGTTCGCTCATCACTAGATGAGACACATCAGCCTGTAGTGCTCTTCTGCGATTACAAAGAGAAGATTAATTAGATGTCATTACGATTCTTTAAGAACACGTATACATACGTATCCTCTCAAAGATGTGTAAAGGTAACAAGCAGGAACGCGGGATGCAGTGACGGGATGCAGGCAGAGCTAGGGTTATCAGGTTTATTTACAGGGGAATGTACTCCACGCAGGGAGTGAGGGATTGCAGGGTGATAAGGAATGGGGGCAGAACTGGGAGAGTGGCAGGGTACGTCAGGGACGAACGAAAGTTCAATGATAAATAGGTGAAACTTATCAGTCTATAGTCTTCTTGGGTGCAGCTCCTCAGGGTTCCAACAGTGGCACTGACAACAGCGGTACCGAGTCTAGTGTGGGGAACCCCCGGAACAGAACTTCGCTCCACAGTGTACACAAGTCCTGGATAGTGAGGCTCTGTCCTAGCCGTCTGTCTCTCTCTTTGTGCGTCACACTCACAGTGCAGTCTCTGCCTTCACTAGGGTCACTTCCTAGCGTTGAGGGTAGCAGGGAGCTGACAGTCAGTCGTCCACAAACAGTGGACCTGTATGCATGGGTCTGTCAAGTATGTGGTCACTCTTGGGCAGAGAGTGTGCGGTACTCACTATCACGCCGGGTACGGCACTCGACTTAGCTCTGCTCTGCTGGCATGACTCTGCATGGCTCCACTCTCCTGGCATGGCTCCACTCTGCAGGCAACAGGGGCTCCTTCTATATAGCCCATCGCCACACCGGTACTTTCTGGTGGGGGAAGCAGAGCGCGCTGTTCTCTGCTCTGCATGCTGCTCTCTGCGCTGTCCTTCACACTTTTCTGCGCCGGCGCCAGACTGACATTTTTGGTGCGCTTCTCCCTTTTATCCCCCTACTGCTGTGCGCATTTTCCCAGCTCTCTTCGGTGAGCAGGAAGCTCCGTCTCTCTCCTCCTTCCCTCCTGCAGAAGGGGAAGCTCAGCCTCTCTCAGGCTTCCCCCAAGACAGCAGGGGAATGTCCGCCTCAGACTCGAAATCATCAGCCTCCATGAATGGTTGCCTCTGGTAAAGCATCCGGTCAGTCTGTACCAAACTCATCAAAGCTCCAGCTCCCTTCACTTCAGCTGTCCAGCCAACTCCTGCCCTAAAAGCATCGCCCCAGGCGACCAGTCGCCACATCCTTCCATTTCTGTACTGGCCCACTGCTATGACACTCAGTGGCCGTGGGTAACGTGGGCTGCAGCACTTGATCGTTGCCTGGCTGCCAAGCTGTCCGGGCCTATAGCCCATGTGGACACTAGGGCACCCGGGCCCAGTCTGACCTAACTTCCTAACCAACTATCCTCTTACTACCCAGCAGCCCTTCCTACAATTAATCCTCTATGAACGTCCTATCAGTTATACCTATAGAGCCCACTAGTATGCCCCTGTCTAGTGGCCCTCAACAGAACTACACTTACCCGAGTGTATAGGAACTATATACTAAAAGTGCCCTCCTCTAATGTCCCCAAAAGGATGCACTAACTTACCCTAACTGTACATGTACAACAGACACACTATATTATGCAGTAGTATAACACAGAAACACAGGACAATATATTACAGCTTTCTACAAAATGTTAACACATACATGTGGCAATACCTTTACAGATGAGTGACAGTATATAATTGATATGTAGCAATACCGTAGGCATTCATCATAGACCTATTGGTAAACATTGACAACCAGAAGACAATCAGAGGGAAGGGAGGCAAGAAAGACAGCAAATCTCACCCCCTTACACTCTACCTTTCCTTGAACTTGGTCATCCTCGACCAAGGCATGATACAAAAGACATTATTGATAATAAAAAACTTTCAACCGTAAAAAACAACGCAAGTCATTTGGCTTAATGTAAGCAGCATCTGGTATGCACCGCAGTTCATGATGCATAGGCAATATTCCTAATTTCCAGTCCTCCAGGATTTACAGATTTTATTTACACCTTCCATAACTGAGGAAGCAATCCTAGGAAAGATGCTCCCCTTCCCTTGAAGGGAGTACAATCTTTCCAGGGGTCTCCTGTTAAAGAGACAGTCTCTCTCGTTTCCAGCAGAATGGGCGCAACAAGCGCAACAAAAAACAAGGAAACAAAGAATCCACAGGCCCTGTATGTTTTGCCTAGCTCGCAGTCCCCTAGGCCAAGATTATAGACAACGCTTTACCTTCAGCATCACCACCGTGAACGAAAAAAAAACTTCTTTCAGGGGGCTACAATATCCACAGGGACGCAGAACAGTGCCATCAGCTTCAAACATGATGCAACAAGCATATCACACAATTTCCGTCCAATCTTCAATGGCACGCACCATGTGTCACCCTTTCAAGTGTCATCCCTGCAGCTTCAAGTGAAAAAAGGTCCAGCTCCAGTAAATAAAATTCAATGCTTTTATTAATAAACTTTTTTAAATACAAATATACATGGCTGCTGTGATCATATAATCGGGATATCCCTTAGACGGGATTACCGCATGGGGATAATTCAGAGGAGCTTTTTATGCGTTTCGAGCATGAACTGCTCTTAGACTCAGAGAAACAAGCATATCACACAATTTCCGTCCAATCTTCAACGGCACGCACCATGTGTCACGCTTTCAGGTGTCATCCCTGCAGCCACAGAGGATGTGGATGATGCCATTGTAGCACTGTCAGATTCACGGATGTTGGCCGATGGGGGGGGGGGGCTGTACGGACTTTGGGAAAAGGCCCATGTCGTCCTCGTCATAGTGGGTATTCGCTACCGCGTAATACCCGCGTGGACAGTCTTCCTTAAAAAAGGAGACCCAGTCTCCCTGGTTTAACAACCACCCCAATTTGACGGACATGACATTGACATATACCTTGGCATCCATTCCTTCCTGCCGGATGAAGCCGTAGCCTCCGTCGGTGTCGGTATAAATCAGCCTGCCGCAGGTGCGTTGTCCCACCAGAGCGCCCCCGCCAGGCTGCCGCAGTTCCCTACATATCCTCCCTCTCCTGCTGCTTTTTGTCGAGGATCAACCCTTCCACCCAGGCGGCCTGCCTGGGCATGGGAAAGGGACCTTCTGTGGCCAGGTGGGTGTGTGTGGCCCCCAGAGCTGTGGCTGAATGGGAGACCGGCTGGACCTCCAACGGTTGGGGCGGAGTGACGGGCTCCCCCATGGGTACGCGGGAACAGACAACGGTCTCCGGAATGGTGTATCCTTTTTTAATTTTCTAATAATAGCTCATCAAGAACACCAGTTTACTGGCGAATAGTAAGATGCTTCTGAAGATTACGACCAACGGAGCACATATTAATACCGTCTGCATCACTGCAGTCAATGGCCCCATCAGTGCACGTCAGAATCCTATTTTCCAGGGCTTCAGACGTAAGCCTCAATGGAGCCACTTAGCTAAGGGTAAAACGCTATGTGAACATAGCCTTGCCTGGTCATCGGGTCTGCCTCTGGTGGACTCCTCATTCCTATACGGTTACTTCTCAAGAGCCCTCCAAATTATCTAATTAACAAATGCCTGAGATTGATGCCATACGATTTCATCCTTCACCCTCTACAGATACTATTTACACTATGCTATTGCACAAAAAGTGATGTGAACACGCACTTAAATTTTTACACAGTTTAGAATAAAAGTAGGGATTGTCCTTTCTAAAGAGGGATAAGTGGAAAGAACTGTCTGACCAGGATATTGTGATGCATATAGTCATTCCCCCGTACAATCTGATCCAAATGAGGATGTCGATCCAAGAACTATATCTGAGGATCTGATCTCCTGTGCTCAGATCTTTTCTGTAGCACTTTACTTTTGTTAACCAGTAGGTGGCATATTTGTGTCTAATTCAGGAAGAAAATTGGCTGACACCAAGCTAAATCTCATAGAAAATGCACTAAAGCAGTCAGAGATACCGGTCCACACTAGAAACTGTTTCTTTTTCCTTTGTTTCCACATTGGCTATATAGAAAGTGTCACCTTATGCAGAGATCTATCATTGCATTACAGGTCCATATAAGTGACTGCTTAAATAATTCAGATACAAAAAAGCAGAGATCTTGAAAATGGAGATACATTAAAGGGATTGTCTACTACTTGGACAACCCCTTCTGAATCCTTATATTTCCCCTTTGTAAAATAGTAATAGTTATGCTTGCCTCTTGTGCCATTCCAGCGTTGTCAGCACTGGCTCTCATGGAGATTCTGTGACATTATTATGTCATGCGATCCCTGTGGCCAATCAGCCCTGGCTTCACTCTCCCCACCTTTGGACGCACCACACATCTGAGGAAGTGAGAGCCGCTGTTGCCATCTCACTTCCTCCTGATGAATGTGATGCATCTGAAGGCTGGGAGAGTGAAGCCAGCGCTGCTTGTTACATTACACAATCCCTGCGGCTCAGCAGCACTGGCTTCACTCTACCAGCCTTCAGATTCAACACATCAGGAAAAAGCCCCACAGTGTGAATACATCATAACACACTGCAGGGCGGGATCTGGGGCCTCCACAACACGCAGGTGCAATAGCCTGATGTCGGTTCTCCGGCAGCGCGCACTGCGCATGCCTGAGAACTCTTGTCACAGCACAGACACCAGCATTCAAAACAGGAGGAGGTGGCGACGCACAGGGGCATCATGATGGACGGATGGTGGGCGGCACCAAGACACAGGACAGGCATGATGGACGGACGGTAGGCGGCTGATACAGGAGGACACAATATACCTAAGGGACACATTACAGGTATGATGAGCTATTTATAAAAGTTGATATTTCAGCATTACTAGGGGTCAGAAAAAGGAGAGCCACCTTCACAGAATGCAGCCTTAGTGCTGCTGAAGGTGGCTCTTTAACTGAAAAACGCCCTGGGGGGGTGACACGTTCCCTTTAACTCCTTTACTCCCAAGGGTGGTTTGCATGTTAATGCCCAGGCAAATTTTTACAATTCTGACCACTGTCCCTTTATGAGGTAATAACTCTGGAATGCTTTGATGGATCCTGGTGATTATGACATTGTTTTCTCGTGACATATTGTGCTTCATGTTAGTGGTAAAATTTCATTCATGTAACTTGCGTTTATTTGTGAAAAAATGGAAATTTGGCGAAAATTTTGAAAATTTTGCAATTTTCCAAATTTGAATTTTTATGCTCTTAAATCACAGAGATACAGCACTCAAAAAACTTAATAAGTAACATTTCCCAGATGTTTACTTTACATCAGCACAATTTGGGAACCAAAATTTTTTTTTTGTTAGGAAGTTATAAGGGTTAAAAGTTGACCAGCGATTTCTCATTTTTACAGCACCATTTTATTTTTACGGACCACATCACATTTGAAGACACTTTGAGGGGTGTATATGATAGAAAATACCCAAAAGTGACACCATTTTAAAAACTGCACCCCTCAAGGTGCTCAAAACCACATTCAAGAAGTTTATTAACCCTTCAGGTGCTTCACAGAAATTTTTTGAATGTTTAAAAAAAATGAACATTTAACTTTTTTTCACAAAAAAAATTACTTCAGGTTCAATTTTTTATTTTACCAAGGGTATCAGGAGAAATTGGACTGCAAACGTTATTGTGCAATTTGTCCTGAGTACGCCGATACCTGATATGTGGGGGGAGCCACTGTTTGGGCGCATGGCAGATCTCGTAAGGGAAGGAGCGCCGTTTGACTTTTTCACTGCAAAATTGGCTGGAATTCAGATTGGAGGCCATGCCACGTTTGGAGAGTCCCTGATGTGCCTAAACAGTGGAAACCCCCCACAAGTGACCCCATTTTGGAAACTAGACCCCCCAGGGAACTTATCTAGATATGTGGTGAGCACTTTGAACCCCCAAGGGCTTCACAGAAGTTTATAACGTACAGCCGTACAATTAAAAAAATCATATTTTTTTCCACAAAAATGATCTTTTCAACCCCAATTTTTATTTTCCCAAGAGTAACAGGACCCCAAAAGTTATTGTGCAATTTGTCCTAAGTACGCTGATACCCTATATATGGGGGTAAACCACTATTTGGGCACATGGCAGAGCTCGGAAGGGAAGCAGTGCCATTTAACTTTTTTGGCTGGAATAGAGATCGGACGCCATGTCACATTTGGAAAGCCCCTTATGTGCCAAAACAGTGGAAACCCCCCAATTCTAACCCCAACCTTAGCACTAGCCCTGACCCTAACCCTAGCCCTAATGGGAAAATGGAAATAATTTTTTTTTTTATTATTTTTCCCTAACTAAGGCCGGTTTCACACTAGCGCATTTTCAACGCGCGCACGGCCGGGGGTAGCTCCGCCCCCGATCCGGCTCTCTGCCCGGCGTGCCCGCCCCTTCCTTGTAGCGCCGCCTCCTAGCGGACAGCGGCGCCTGCGATCGGCGCACCCTATCTTTAGCATAGGGTGCGCCGATCGTGCGCAGGCCGTGCGCTAGTTGCGCTTTGACCTGCGCTGCGCACTTTTGACGGTGCGCCGTGCGCGCCAAAATCAAACTTTTCGGATTTTGGCGCGCACGGCGCACCGTCAAAAGTGCGCAGCGCAGGTCAAAGCGCAACTAGCGCACGGCCTGCGCACGATCGGCGCACCCTATGCTAAAGATAGGGTGCGCCGATCGCAGGCGCCGCTGTCCGCTAGGAGGCGGCGCTACAAGGAAGGGGCGGGCACGCCGGGCAGAGAGCCGGATCGGGGGCGGAGCTACCCCCGGCCATGCGCGCGCTGAAAATGCGCTAGTGTGAAACCGGCCTAAGGGGGTGATAACGGGGGGGTTTAATTTACTATATATGGCGGGTTTTTATTTTTGGCAACTGTCATAAGCTAAGGCTATGGGCCCACGTAGCGTTTTAAAACGCACAATGAAAACCGGACTCCTTCCCAGAAATCGCGCGTTTTTTTCCGCGCGATTTTACAGCGATTATGATCGCGATTTTGCCGCGATTTTCGTGTGCGATATTCAAGCACTTTCCAAGCGATTTGAAGCATCGCTTGGAAAGTGATTGACAGGTTGGTCACACTCGTCAAACATAGTGTTTGACAAGTGTGACCAGCTTTTTACTATTGAGGCCTCAATAGTAAAAGATAAAATGTAAAAAATGATAAAAAAAAAATAAAAAATCGGGGTATATTTACCTTCCGACGTCCCGCGCTGCCATCCCGGGCCTCAGCGTTCCCAGTGATGCCTTGCAAGACCTGTGATGACGTTCGTCTCGCGTTACTATAGCGATCTCGCGAGACTACGTCATCACAGGACCGTGCCGCAAGGCATTATTGGGAACGCTAAGGCCTGGGAATGCAGCGCGGGACGTCGGAAGGTAAATATACCCCGATTTTTTTATTTTTTATTCTTTTTTTTACAGGAGTATGGTACCCAGGGCCTGGAGGACAGTCTCCTCTCCTCCACACCGTGGGTACCAACTGCACATGAGACGCTTAACTTCCCGCATGATGGGCATAGCCACATGCGGGAAGTAAGCGATTCTCATGCATTCCTATGGGTGCGGAATCGCGGCAATTCTTTGCGATTCCGCACAAAAGAATGATCATGCTGCGATATTTTCCGCGATGCGATTCCGCCGCGGAAAAAAGCACAGCATTAGCACAGCATGTGCGGAATGCATGGGGTGCGTTCTGTATAAGATTTTTAAACGTTTTCATGCCGAAAATCGCGGCAAAAACGCTTAAAAATCGCATCGTGGGCACACAGCCTTAAAGACGCTTTTTATTGTAAAAATAGTTTATGCATCACCACATTTTGAAAGCTATAATTTTTCTGTATTTTGACCCACCGAGTCATGTGAGGTCTTATTTTTTGTGGCACGAGTTGATATTTTATTGGTACCATTTTCCGGCGCGTGACATTTTTTGATCGGTTTTTATTCCGATTTTTGGGATGCAGAAAGAACAAAAACCAGCGTTTCATGAATTTCTTTTGGGGGGTGCGTTTACACCATTCCGGTAAAATTGATAAAGCAGTTTTATTCTTCGGGTCAGTACGGTTACAGCGATACCTCATTTTTGTCATTTTTTTTATGTTTTGGTGGTTTTATGTAATGAAAACAATTTTATATAAAAAATAATTATTTTTGCATCGCTTTATTCTGCGAGCTATAACTTTTTTATTTTTTCGCTGATGATGCTGTGTGGCAGCTCGTTTTTTGCGGGATAAGATGGCTTTTTCAGTGGTACCATGGATATTTATATGCGTCTTTTTGATCGCGCTTTATTGCACTTTTTGTTTGGCGGTATGATAATAAATCATTATTTTTTGCTTCGTTTTTTATTTTTATTTTTTAAGGGGTTCGCTAAAGGGGTTAACTATTTGGACAATTTTATAGGGTGGGTCATTACAGACGCGGCGATACCAAATATGTGTACTTTTATTGTTTTTTTGTTTTTTTATTTTCAAAAAATGAATTTATTAGAGAATATTTTTTTTAATTATTTAGCGATTTTTAAAAATTATTTTTACACTTTTTTTTCTTTTTCTATTTTATTATAATGTCCCATGGGGGACATCACTGTCCTGTGACAGATCGCTGATCTGTCACATCACAGATCGCTGTGACAGATCAGCGATCTGTCACAGGCACTGCTGCAGGCTTCCTCATGCCTGCGCTCTGCGGGCAGTGAGGAAGCCAGCTCCCTGCAGGCCCCCGTAGTTCCCCGTCACCATATTGGATCCAGGGACCTGCAGGGAAGGCGACCCCCGCAGCGGCGCTGCACATTGCGCTGCTGTGGGGGTCGCAGGGAAGCACGGAGGGAGCCCCCTCCCTGCCGATGCTTCCTTTAACCCCCGGTACACCACGATCATGTTTGATCGCGCCTGACACATTGTGCCAGGTGTCAGCTGTGATAATCAGCTGACACCCGGCTGCGATCAGCTGCGCTCCCCCCGTGAGCGCAGCTGATCGCATTAGACGTACTATCCCGTCCTTGGGACTTAGGTCCCAGGTCACATGGATGGAATAGTGCGTCTAATGTAGGAAAGGGGTTAAAGGCTAGTAGCTAATATGGCGAAATGACCAAAGCTTCTTAAACCTGTAGGAGAGTGGAGGAACTTAAAGAGAGGAAAAAGCGTGCATAACATGCAGAGTAATTGTGTGTAACATGCAGTGGGTGTATAGTAGGAAGTGTGTGTGTTTGTGTTTAACATGCAGTATGGGATAACATCCACATATCAAAAGTACTGGCACTGCAGATGAGCCTTCGTAGGCATACACATGTTAGGCTATGTGCACACGCTGCGGTTTTTGCTGCGGATCTACAGCAGTTCTGCAGACAGTGTACAGAAGCATGTTATCCTATGTGATTTACATTCTGCTGTGCACATGCTGCGGATTTTTAGCTGCGGAAAAGCTGCGGTTTTGAATACGCAGAAAGAATTGACATGTCACTTCTTTTCTGCGGATTCTGCTGCGGTTTACCATCTCCTCCATTGTAGAGGTAATAAACCGCAAGTGAAAACCGCAGGCCAATCCGCAGGTAAAACCGCAGATACAAATCTGCAGCGTGTGCACATAGCCTTAGTGATCACCAAACAATTAAAATGTCTATTTATCAAGTCTAAAAAGGAGGACGGTAAACAAGCATCAAACTACTTGAATGGTGCTTGTTTAATGGTCTGAAAACAGCCCGTGTAACAGCACGCTAAATGTTTCTGCAATATATCAATATCTGGGACTCTGTCAGTGCAGTATGACTGTTCAAACTATGTCCCTCAGCTCCATGGTGCAGCCAATCATTTATATATAACTTCCCACCTGCTTGTTTCCCTCTATCTCCTCCCTCTCTTCTTTGATTGACAGCTCTAGCTTCATAGAGCTAGACAAGGGCTGAGATAGATGGAACGCAAAGCAGGTGGGAAGGTATATAAATCACTGGCCCTGTTATGATGCACCGAGTGCCTGTGCTTGGTTTTAACAGTCATTCTGTGCTGACAGTCCCTTAAACCCCTTTCTGACATTGGGCGTAATAGTACGCCACTGTCGGACTACCTTCCTTTGATGTGGACTCCAGCACTAACCCCACATCTGTCCTGGCACATGTCAGCTGTTTTGAATAGCTGACATGTGCCTCTAACAACCGCGGGTGGAATCGCGATTCACCTGTGGCTGTTAACCCATTAAATGCCGCTGTCAAAATCACAGCGGAATTTAACTCATACTTACCGGAAGCGCTCCCCCCTTTCGCCCTATTCAAAATAAAACAAAAAAATCAAATATGCACATTTAGAAATAGTTAACCCGATCGCTAAACGATATAATGAGAAAAAGTCAAAACACCAGAATTAAATTTTTTTTGGTCGTTGCAACATTGCATTAAAATGCAATAACGGGTGATCAAAAGATTGGATCTGCACCAAAATGGTATCATTAAAAACATCAGCTTGGCAAGCAAAAAAATAAGCCCTCACCCAAGCAGAGATCATGAAAAATGGGGACGCTACGAGTATCAGAAAATGGCACCAATTTTTTGGGGGGACAAACGCTGGAATTTTTTTTCACCACTTACCGTATATACGCAAGTATAAGCCAACACGAGTATAAGCCAAGGGACCTAATTTTGCCACAGAAATCTGGGTAAGATTATTGACTCAAATATAAGCCGGGTATACATTGTCCCCTCATCCCTGTCCTGCTATGTGTGGCTCCCCCTTGTATGCATGGCTTGGTGTCCTCCCCCTTGCATGCATGTCTCCCCCGTGTATGCATGTCTCCCCCGTCCTCCCCCCATGTATGCATGGCTCCCCCATACTACCCCATGTATGCATGGCTCCCCATACTCCACTATGTATGCATGGCTTGGCTCGGCTCCCCCTTCATACTCACCCCCTCCTGGCATGGTCCTTGCACTTCCCTGCTCTTCCTTTGTCCTGGGACTGGCAGCTTCTTCCTGTGAAGAGCGGTCACGTGGTACCGCTCATTAAGGTAATGAATATGCGCTCCACACCTATGGAAGTAGAGACGTGTGCATATTCATTACCTTAATGAGCGGTACCACGTGACTGCTCTGCACAGGAAGAAGCTGCCGGTACCCTGACAACAGACATGCAGGGATGGGGAGATCCAGCGCCAGAGAGTGAATATTGATGTTTGACTCGTGTATAAGCCGAGGGGGGCATTTTCAGCACAAAAAATATGCTGAAAATCTCAGCATATACACGAGTATATAGGTAAACAAAAAGAACCTAAACATGTTTGGTGTCTTTGAATTTATAGTGACCCGGCGAATCATAGTTGCAGGTCAGTTTTAGCATTTAGTGAACATGGTAAAAAAAACACACAAAACAACTGTGGGCTTGCACTTTTTCTGCAATTTCACCGCACTTGGATTTTTTTTCCTGATTTTGAGTACACGATATGGCAAAACCAATGGTGTCATTCAAAAGTAAAACTTGTCTTGCAAAAAACAAGCCCTCACATGCCCATTTTGACCAAAAAAATAAAAAAGTTATGGCTCTGGGAAGAATGGGAGCAAAAAATGAAAACGCAAAACCAAAAATACCTCTGGTCATTAAGAGGTTAATGTCACACAGGGCGACAATTGCTCTACCACTGGTGATCGTATCAATTGGAGTTTGACTTTTTGTACTTTTACCAAGAAGTTCCACCCACTGTCCCCAAATTAGAGCTGAAACATGGATGCTAATCTACTATAGTAGGGGAAGAGCGTTATAGAAACAGTGGAGAATGCTCACTTGAATGCAAAAAAGTGACTACCGCCTATTATTATTATTATACATTTTTATAGCACCATTTATTTTATGGCGCTTTACATGAGAAAGAGGCAAATATAGACAAGTACAACAAACATGAGCAAAACAAAGCACACACAAGTACAAAAGGAGAGAGGACCCTGCCCGCGAGGGCTCACAGTCTACAGGGTTTTGTGAGGATACACTAGGAGAGGGTAGAGTTGGTCGTGAGGCGGTTCAGCAGACTGAGGTTCACTGCCGGTTGTAGGCTTGTCGAAAGATGTGGGTCTTCAGGTTCTGCTTGAAGAAGGTTTCCGTGGTAGGTAAAAGCCTGATGTGTTGGAGTAGAGAGTTCCAGAGTATAGGGGAAGTACTGGAGCAGTCTTGTATGTGGTTGTGGGAGGAAGCGATAAAAGGGGAGTAGAGAAGGAGATCTTGAGAGGATCGAAGGTTGCGTGTAGGTAAGTACCAGGAGACCATGTCACAGATGTATGGAGGAGACAGGTTGTAGATAGCTTTGTATGTCATAGGGTTTTGAATTGGAGCCTCTGGACAATAGGAAGCCAGTGAAAGGCTTGGCATAGAGGAGAAGCTGGGGACAAACCTATGACAAACTTTCGACATTCAATGGAAGGCAAGTCCCATATTCTATGTGGAGGGCTACAAACACATCCCCCGTTAATGGGGTAGGTTGAGTTCAGATTAGCTGAGTAGTCTCACCACAAATTCCCAATGATCAAATTTTCAGATTTATCAGCATTAAACATATATAAACTGATGTTAAAATGGGCAATTGTTGTCAGCAGATTATTCAGGACACTCACCAAGCGTGTGACAGCAGAGCTACTTTGTTCAGGAACAAACAGGAACAATATATGATAAGCTTAATAGATCAGGAATAAATCATTTGTATGTCTCTATCTGTGCAGCATCTACAGCAGGCTGCTTCTCTCATACACAGACACAGGAAAAAACAGGAAATACAGTCACATGCCCTGTGTGAGCCTCTGGGAGTTTTTTTTTTAACTTTATAAACAGCATACAAATCTAGCAACTAAACACTCACAGACACAGACAGGAATGGAGTTTTGCACCAAACATATTCTAACACCCCCACTCAACAACTACTTATCCTGTTAGTCCCATTGCGGTTCTGAAGTCCATAAACTTGGCTCTTGATAATGGCTTTGTCATACCTTCAGCTATCATCTAGTCAGACTCGCAAATAAACTCGAGTACACCACGTTCCACTAAGTCACATAAGTGGTGATGTTTTACATTAATATGCTTAGTCCTTGCACTAATCTTCTCACTGCTGGCAAGTTTAATGCATCCTTGGTTTTTCTCATAAATAACTGTTGGTTGAGCTAATGGCTTGCCGAAATCTTCCAAAAGTTGATTCAACCAAATTACTTCTTGACTTGCATAAGCAGCAGACATATATTCTGCTTCTGTAGAAGATAATGTGACCGACACTTGTTTTCTGCTGAACAAGTAACCACTTGTTGATTTCTGATCACTTGAATCTCCAGCCCAATCTGCATCCACATAACTTCTGAGAGTGAGATCTCCTGATGCAGATATCTTAAGATTTAGCTTTTAAGTTTCTTTAAGACATTGAAGAATTCTCTTTATTGCATTCCAGTCTCTTTGGCGTGGCTTGCTTACACATCGGCAGAGAATTCTGACTGTGCCTGTGATATCAGGATGAGTTGTGGTTGCTATGTACAGAAGCGCCCCCCCCACTGCTTTTCTGCAACTCTCATTGCTGGGTAGCAGATCTTCTCCTTCCAACTTTAAGTAGGATAGATCCATTGGTGTTGACGCACCTTTGGCTTTTGACATTCCAAACTGGTTTAGGATTGCGGAAATTTTAGAACTTCGGGTGAGAAGAAACTCCCATCTTCCTCTCTCTGGCTTTGGATTCTCAAATAATGTGTCACATTTCCAAGGTCCTTAGTCTCAAAGTGCTGGTTGAGAATTTCACCTAGCTTTGCAATTTCTCTTTCATCCTGATAACACATGATTACATCATCTACATATAGGAAAACATACATCCACTCCTTCGCTATATTTTTTGGATTCAAACATGGATCAGCTTGAGATCTTTTAAATTCTTCATCCATCAAAACTTTGTTCATTTTTAAGTTCCAAGCTCTTGATGACTGCTTAAGTCCATAGAGAGATTTTTGCATTTTACAAACAAGGTGCTCTTCACCCTTTTTAATATATCCCTTGGTTGGCTCATGTACAACTCTTCTTCAATGTCACCATGTAGGAAGCCTGTTTTGAGGTCAAAACAGCCTCACTGTCATCTGTTGAACTGCAGTTACGAACATCAAAGTTCTGAATGTGGTTTGCTTTGCTACTGGAGAAAATGTAGCATCATAATCTTCACCTTTTGTGAGTACCATTTTGCGACCAATCTTGCCTTAAACCGGTGAAATTAACCTTCTGAGTCATATTTGCTTTTGAAGACTCACTTACATCTGATAGCTCTTTCTCCTTGTGGTTGCTAAGTTAGCTCCCATGTCTGGAGGTGGTGAAGGGACTCCATCTCCTCATTAACAGCATTTATCCACTTCTGCTTTTTGAGGACAAACAGTTTATGCATCTCTTGCCATGACTGAGGCTCTGGTTCAGGAACTGTTTTGACCATGTAAGAAAGGCGTCTAGCTGGGATACCTTTGTTTGGCCTTTCTAATCTCTTGACTGGAGGTTGACTTGGTTCTTGTGTCTTCCTAGGAGGCTTCAGAGCTTATCCACACTTCAGTGTTTTCCTTTTTGGCATCTGGGTTTGGTGATTGAGATTCTTGTCCTTGCTTGTTAGATTGAATAACTCATTTAGCTTCACAGAAATTGAGCAATACAGAGTTTTCATCAATCACTACATCTCTGCTGATCGTTACTGTGTTGGTCTCTGGGTCTGGGTGCAGGATTCTGCATCCCTTTTGAGTTTCACTATAGCCCACCAGGACTCTTTGCTTTGTGTGTGATTTCCACTTAGAACATTTTTCTTTGGGAACATACACAAATGGTTTGCTTCCAAATATCCCGAGGTGCTTCAGGTTAGGCTTCTTGCAGTTACATAGCTCATGTGGAGTTTTATTTGTGGCTTTACCTGGCACTCTGTTTTGAAGATAGCAAGCTGTCATGATGGCTTCTCCCCAATACGTTTGTTCTGTCCTCACTAATTGAAGCTGACTTCATGTAGCTTAAACAGGCAGCTAAACCACTATACCGGGGTCTAATAAGGAGACTGTAGCTTGAATCTGTATTTTATTGAACGTGGTGGTATATTGGTGCGGAGAAACTAGAAATAAAACATATACATACACGGAGTCAATACAGGGTACATCAGGGATACATATCATACATAACACATTAAGAATCAACATCTGCACTACTAGCTGAGGAGGGGGGAACTAACTGAGCAGGCTGATCTGAGACAGAAATTAGATATAGGAAGCATCTTTGCTTACCAGCGATGCTGTCACAAGGGGAGAAGAGGAATGAGAAGTTCCCAGGATGCAGGATGAGAGAAAATGGAGAACTGGAGGGAAAATGGGGGATGGACTAACCATGATCCTTTGCAAACTTACCAGGGTGCCTTCCAACTTTCCCAGAATACATTGTGAAAGGAGAGAAAAATCGATGCAAAAATGAAAGTAAAATAGAATAACACTGCGGTTATGACTCTGGCCACTAGATGGAGCCAGAAACAATGAAAACAATAGAATCTATAGAACACTGAACATCCTATATATTCTCAATACATCATTGGAAATATTATCAAATAGACAGTAAAAGGTTGTGAATTAGATGTTGGAGACAGAACACTCCCCGTCTGGCACCAAATGGATGTCACTATTCTTATTCTCCGAAGACAACAACAGGACCAGCTCAGTTACTGGTCTGGAGAATGTCTTAAGTTCATTCCCTTTGGCCATCCTAAATTCGACTTTGTGGACATTGCCATCCTTACTCGGGAATGTTGCAGTCACTAGTCCAAGTGGCCACTGGTTCCGATGGGCCTGAGTCTTTCACGAGGACGAGGTCACCAATCCTCAGATTAGGCATGGTAGATTGCTACTTCATCTGTGGCTGCAGGGTAGACAAATATTGTTTATGCCACCTGTCCCAGAATGTGTTTGCAAGACTTTGTACCTGTCTCCATTGGCATTTGTGGAGGTCCTTAACGTCAAATCCTCCTGGAGGGGCACTGGATAGTCCTGTTTTCTGGGTGAGAAGAGTAGCTGGAGTCATTGTATGAAGTGTGGACAACTGAGGGTGGATTCCAGCATCTGAGTCCTCTCTCACTAGTTCAAAGGTGTCTGGACAATGTTCCTCAGTGTGCAATAGTTTTGGTCCTGAGAGCCATGTTGTGCTTCCTAGTTGACTTGCGTCAACTGCTCTAGTTGCATGGTCTGCAGGATTTTGGTCCGTGGGAATGTAATGCCACTGATTTGGAAGAACTGATCTAATTCGTAGCACTCTGTTGTTGACATAAACGTAGAATCGTCTAGTTTCATTGTGGATGTATCCAAGGACTACTTTGCTGTCTGAGTAGAACTTGGCTTATGTCAGGTCGATATCCATCTCGGATGCAATGGACTGCAGCACAAAGCTCTAACCTTGATATAGTGTGCGCTGGTTGTGGAGCAAGTTTGGCCTTCCCCATAATGAATCCAATGTGGCTCTGACATTTGGAGTCTGCAGTTTTGAGATAGGCAACAGCAGCAATTGCTTTGACAGAAGCATCTGCAAATACGTACAGTCTTGGCTTTGTATTTCTGTAGACGGCACAGGGGTGTATGGTCTTGGAACATTCAGGTTGAAGAGGGCTGCTAAAGAGTTCTTCTATACCTCCCATTGGATTCTCTTATCAGGTGGCAGAGGTACATCCCAGTCAGATGTCTCCTTAGCTAAGTCTCTTAGTATGGCTTTGCCTTGTATAGTAACAGGAGCTGCAAAACCCAAGGGATCTTGTATAGTAACAGGAGCTGCAAAACCCAAGGGATCATGCAGGCTGTTGATGGTAGACAGGACACCTCTGCGAGTGAAAGGCTTTTCTTCCTGGCTGACCTGAAAGGTAAATGTATCCGACTGTAGATTCCAGAGAAGCCCGAGGCTGCGTTGCATTGGTGTGGGGTCTGACCCCAGGTCCAAGTCTCTGAGACCGTTACACAAGTGTTGTGAAGGGAATGCTTTCATTAATTTTTGGCTGTTTGAGGCTATTTTGTGAAGCCTGAGGTTAGAGCAAGCAAGCATCTCTTGGGCTCTCCTGAGAAGACTGATGGCAGTCTCATTTGAAGGCATGGCTTTCAGACAGTCACCAACATAAAAGTCTCTTTCTATGAATTGTCTGACATCTGATCCGTATTCTGTTTCTCCTTCTTGAGCCGACATTTTGAGTTCATAAATGGCAACTGCAGGACAAGGACTATTGCCAAAGTTGTGCACTCTCATGCGGTACTCTGTGACCTCTTTAGTAGGATCATTGTCTCTGTACCAGAAGAATATTAGGAAGTTCCTGTCTCTCTCACAAGGAAACAATGGGACATTTGCTGGATGTCACCGATGAAAGCAAAGGAATCCTTACGGAAGCGCAGTTTGTTATTGAGGTCTGGTCCTGTCATCATTCAGGGAGATATCATCAAACTTAGCACTGGAGCCAAACGCCACTCTAATCTGGCCCAGTTTCTTAGGGTGGTATACTCCAAACATGGGTAGGAACCAGCATTCTTCAGAATCTTTGAGAGTGGGAGCTGGTTCTGCATGGCAGTTCTCAAAAATCTTTGACATGAAAGAGAAAAAGTGATCTTTCATCTTTGGTTTCTTTTGCAGATTATGTTTAAGGGAGGAGAAATGTTTTAATGCTTGGTTTCTGTTGTTCGGTAGATGTGGCCTGTGGGTTCTGAAGGGGAGAGGTGCAACCCATCTGTTGGTCTAATCTTTTACGAGTCCCTTGTCCATTACCTCTAAGAACAACTTGTCCTCTACCGACATTGCTACTTGGTTGTCTTGCTTAGTTCTCTGGAAGACTGTGCACCCCAACTGATCCTCATAGCTTCCTGACACCATGCTGCTGTCATGAGTAAAGTCTATTAAATGAATGGGTAGTTGGATGCAGTGTGGTAGTTCCTTGACATGGAACTCGTTGTTGCAAGGTTGAAACAGAGATGGAAATCCTTTCTCCAATGTATTTGTTAGCATACTTGTCACAGAAGATGGGGGCGTTCATATGTCCCAAGCATACATTTCCTATTATGACCCATCCTAGGTCTAGCCTTTGGGCATAGGGAGCATTGTGGAGTCCATTGATATGACTTCTCTCTTTATGAACCTGTAGGATATCTCTTCCTAAAAACAGTAATATCTGTGCCTGATGGTCGAGTTCCGGTATAAGGTGTGCTATGCGTTTTAAGTGAGCATGATGGATTGCCACAACTGGTGTAGGGATTTCAGATCTGTTGTCTCAAAGAGGAGATCCCAAGAGGGAAAAAAACACCAGATTCCCACCCTGCTATATGTCACCCATCAAATAGAGGAAATCCAGTGGATTGTAGAAATTGGTTCCAATATCAGTACTTTATTTATGGTACATACAGAGACAACGCGTTTCGAGGTCCATTCAGCGACCTCTTCTTCAGGTCAAATCTGGTGTTTTTTTCCCTCTTGGGATCTCCTCTTTGAGTAATGGAAGAAGACGCTGTCTACACCATCCTGCTGCAGCTTCATTGCATGTGACTAAGCGCATACAGAAGTTGTGGCTTTACACAACTATTGAGGGTGAGTACCCTGCACAATTTAATATATATTCATTATATCTGCAATGGTAAGACCCTATGGGCTTGCTTTTGTGGTTTCTTTTATCTTTACAGATCTGTTGTCTGGGATTTGATTACGCTCGATGATTGTAGGTAGTGGTAGGCAGAATTGTCCATCTAAGGACTCAATTTGCTAGTCAGTGGCTTTCCTGCCTGCTGTTGTCATAGTACCTGCACATGTCTTTAATGAGTAGGGAGTGCTTGGCCCTTTGATGTTGAATAGGTCAAAGAATGTTGATCTAGCCAGGGATCGAGTACTTTGATCATCCAAGATAGCATACAGTCTCACAGCTTTGTCTCTATGACCCTTTGGGTACACTCTGATGAGGCATATTTTTGAACAGGACCTACTGTCTATTGTCCCTTTACAGACTTCAGTACATTGTGAAGTGAACTCTGGCATAGCTGCATCAGTGCTCCTTTCCTCCCTGCCATGCTGTCAGCTGGCATGTTTTGTGCACTCCATGGAGCTGGGCCAGGGTGTAGGGCAGTGTTATGATCTGTGGTGCTACATTCTGTGCATTTTACACTGACCTTACAATCCTTGGCAAGATGAGTGGTGGATGAGCAGCACTTGTAGCAGATACCGTTCTCTTTCAGGAAGCTTCTGCGATCCGGCATAGATTTTCCCCTGAAGGCTCTACGTTTCAGGAGAGGATGAGGCTTCTGATGGAGCGGGTACTGCTTGTCAGGGTCCTGTACCTTTGTCTCTGATTGAGAGTGGCCAGCAGACCTGTAATTGGAACTTGGAGAAGAAACATGTCTTGTGCACTGCTACAGATGTTCTGCGTGGATTTGCAGCCGGTGACGGTGTGGCATATGACATTGCAAAATCAAAGCTGGGATCATTCCTGATTGTCGCTTGTTCGTGTATAAAGTACAAAAACGGAGAAGGGAGGGAATGGAACACTGTGTTTGTATTTGTACATGGAACCACGTGTGAGCCACCTCTCCTGTAGATTGTAGGGCAACTTTTGGACTTGAGGGTTAACAGCTTTGGCTGTGTCAAGGAATGCAAGTCCTTGTAGGTCACCTTCACATTTGGCAACTAGGACCTGCTTTAGCAGGTCACCTAGCTCTCTAAGTTTTGGAAGACCTTTGTTAGATATTTTAGGAAAGTTATCAATTCTTTTGAACAAGGCTCTCTCTATCACCTCTACTGAGCCTTAACATGAGCCTTAACACTCATCCAGCCTCTTCCAGATCTCTTACAGGCCGATTTGAGGGTGATTTATGTTAATGTCTCTGAACTTTACTGCGTGTTTGACTGACTCTTCTCCTAGGTATTTGACTAAGAGGTCTATCTCTTCCCTGTATTGTAGCCCCAAGTCTCTAGTGAAATTTTGGAAGGACGCTTTCCAAGCTCTGTAACCTTCAGCATGGTCAGTGAATTTCATGATCCCCTTGGCAACCAGATCACGACGTGTGAAGAACTTAGCAAATTCTGTTGTGAACCGGTTGTCAGCAGAGTATACTGGTGATGGGTCACCCTGATAGTGATGTGAGGTGCGTTCATGCCTGTTAGTATCCTCAGGGTGGCACCAGCCGGTGTCATATTGCTTCGGTCTGATGTGCGGTGTGTCAGCAAGGCAATTCATGTTGGATACCTGGTGAGGGGCAAGGTAGACATTAGCAGAGTTGTTTTGCTCCACGTTTTCCTGGAGCTGAGCCTCATGATGACTCTCACTCACTTCACTGGATGTGTCGTGTTCTTGGATATACTGTAGTTTGGATCAGGAAGTTCATTAACATATTGATATGTGCGTTGTAGTGGATCTTGCAGTGGCAACTTCAGACTTGACGCACTGCTTCGGCTTCGCAGCGCAGGGTTGTGCTTGTGCGCGGCTTCCAGTGATTCTGCCTCGGCTAGTGCTGCAGCAGCCTCTCTTTTTACTGCTAGGCTCTCTAAGGCGGTATCCACATGTGCCTTCTCTAACTGTGTCTTTCTCTCTTGATCATCTCTTTCTAAACGTAACCTTCTCTCTTGACCCTCTCTCTATGCGTGACCTTCTCTCTTGATCTTCTAGGCGTGCTTTCTCTAATTTAAGTTGCATCTCTTCTTCAGCATAGCTTGCTCGCATTTTGGCAGCTTCAGTATTTGCGCTGGCAATGGCAACCGCGCTGTTGATGGATACAGTCTTTGAGGAGACAGATATAGCGGATTTTGTCCTGTGTGATTTGTGGGACATGGTGTCTTGGAGGGAAGCTCGGCTGTGCAGAGATTGCTGTAGCTGTATTAGTCTCTGTGTAGCCGGTGACTTGAATCTCACTAAATGGATTTCTGCAATTTCACTAGTTCCTGCAAGCTGGATGAAGGGCTGTCTTTTCCCTGAATTGCACTAGCTGGATGGCGCTGTGTAACTGGCCTCTGCAGGATGGAAGACTCTTCTATCTCTGAGTTCCCACTAGCTGGATAGCTGTTGTTTCACTGCGGTCCTGCAAGATGGAAGGCTCTTCTCTCTGTATTCCCACTAGCTGGAGAGCCGCTGTTTCACTGTTTTGTCCTCACTAATTGAAGCAGACTTCATGTAGCTTAAACAGGCAGCTAAACCACTATACCGGGGTCCAATAAGGAGACAGTAGGTTGAATCTGTATTTTATTGAACGTGGTGGTATATTGATGCGGTGAAGTTACAAATAAAACATATACATACACTAAGTCAAAACAGGGTACATCAGGGATACATATCATAACAAATTGAGAATCAACATCTGCACTACTAGCTGAGGGGGGAACTAACTGAGCAGGCTGATCTGAGATAGAAATTAGATATAGGAAGCATGTTTGCTTACCAGCAATGCTGTCACAAGGGGAGAAGAGGAATGAGATGTTTCCAGGATGCAGGCTGAGAGAAAATGGAGAACTGGAGGGAAAACAGGGGCTGGACTAACCATGGTCCTTTGCAAACTTACCAGGGTGCCTTGCAACTTTCCCAGAATACATTGTGAACGGAGGGAAAATCGAAGCAAAAATGAAAGTAAAATAGAATAACACTGCGGTTATGACTCTGGCCACTAGATGGAGCCAGAAACAATGAAAACAATAGAATCTATAGAAAACTGAACATCCTATATATTCTCAATACATCATTGGAAATATTATCAAATAGACAGTCAAAAGTTGTGAATTAGATGTCGGAGACAGAACAACGTTGTAGGTAGGTTCTCATCAAACAACATACTTCTTCCACTTTCACAGAGAATACGGTTCTTTCTCTCTGCAATGCCATTTTGTTCTGGGTTGTATGGAATGGTAGTCTGGAACACGATTCCATCCTTTTTCAAAATGGTTTGCACCTTACCACTTGTACATTCGGTTCCATTATATGCACGTAGGGCTTTTGGCATTCTTCCAATTTTGTTAAACACTACAGCAAGATAGTCTTCAAGTTTCTGTGGAACTTCATCCTTACTGTGAAGCAGGTAGGCGACTGTATATCTGGAGTCGTCATCAATAAATATGAGAACATATATCTTCTTGCTAGGAGTTTAAACACTCATTGGACCACATACATCTGTATGTATCAGATCCAGAGGCTGTGCAGATCCAGCGGTACTTATTTTAGGAAAGGATTTTCTGGACATTTTACCTTCAAGACAGCTAGTGCACTTCATCATTTGACTACACTGGTTGATTTCAATACCATTTTCAAGTTGAGCTAGCTTCCTTATTGCTTCTGGGTCTCTGTGCCCAAGATGTCTGTGCCATACGTGGATACAGTTCTTATGTAGATCTTGTCTAGCACTGTACACTCTTTCTTTGCATTTTTGCTGATAAAGTTCATCTTGGATTTTTCCTTCTGCAAGAGTGTGACCCTTCTTTGTGATGATGTAACTGTTCTTTAAAAGTAACTACATTCCCCTTTTGCGTCAGTTTCTTTACTGACAGAATATTGCTTTCAAGGTTGGGAACATAGAGACCATCCTTTATTGGGATCTTTTTGCTTTGTGCTGAGGAAACTGGACAGTGGAGGTAGCAGTCTCCTACTCCTTTTGAAGTCATATAGTGACCATTAGCTAAGATGACCTTTTCTGTCATGCTTTCACTAAGGTCAGTGAAGAAATCCTTATTTGTCATATGGTTGCTTGCACCAGAATCTATATGCCATATATGTTTTGCAGATGGGCCTGTACTGGTATTAAATGCAGCTTCAACACATGCAGAATATTCCTTTATAGCTGTTTTAACCCTTTGATGACTGTTCTGCTTTTTAAGATGACTCATTCTTGCTTTCCTAATTCTCAGTCCGCTTTAAGGTCGCCGGGCTTTTTACAGACAAAACATTCATGAGTTTCTTCTAGATTGCTCTTATATTTAGGGAAATCCTGTGTCTTTAATGCTGTTTTTGCTCTGGATTCATTACTGCTGCTTAGATGCTGCGTTTTTCTCTTGAATTCATCCATAAGTTTGCCTTTAACTTACTCTAGTATCAGCTCATCATCTGGCCATGCATCTAGTGCAGTCACGAGTGTGTCATAACTCTCTGGAAGACCACTTAATAGAAGTGCAGCAACATGAAAATCTTTAATTTCTTCTTCAATACCCCTGAGATGCTCCACAATCTCTAGGGTGTTTCTTATATAGTCCTGCATATTCTGTCCATCATTTACTTAGACTGATACAGCTTTCTCATGAGATGAAGCTTATTGCTGTGATTTGATCTTTCATGCACTTTCTGTAACTTATCCCACTGTCACGGCCCCTGGCCCTGCCGTCTCGGCCCCCGGGTCCCCTGCCACGCTCCCCGTCAGGTGTCCCAGCGCGCGCGGCTATACTTACCGCGTCCGGCAGCCGCGCTCCTCCCAGCCCCGATGTCAGCTTCCTTCTCTGTGCGTCACCGCGGGCCTCGCGCATGCACCGTAGGCCGCGGTCGGCTCTCCCCATCTGACCCGGCCTCTGGCGGCACCCTGCCCTGATAGCGCCGCCGGGCCAATGGGAGCGCAGCGGCTGCTATATCAGGTCGTCCTCCCTTAATGGAGGCGCCTGACCGCTGTTGTTCATTCAGCACTTTTGGGTCCGTGCGCTCGCCTGTCATCAGGCTGCTTGCGCTAATCTATCTTGTCTCCTCCAGTTCCCGTCCTGTGTCCGTTCCTGCTCCAGCCCTGTGTCCGCACCTGTTCCAGTCCTGTGTCCGTTCCTGCTCCAGCCCTGTGTCCGCACCTGTTCCAGTCCTGTGTCCGTTCCTGTTCCAGTCCTGTGTCCGTACCTGTTCCAGTCCTGTGTCCGCACCTGCTCCAGTCCTGTGGTCGTACCGGTTCCAGTCCTGTGTCCGTTCCTGCTCCAGCCCTGTGTCCGCACCTGTTCAAGTCCTGTGTCCGTACCAGCTCCAGCCCTGTGTCCGTTCCTGCTCCAGCCCTGTGTCCGCACCTGCTCCAGTCCTGTGGTCGTACCGGTTCCAGTCCTGTCTCCGCACCTGCTCCAGTTCCTTGTTCGCACCTGTCCCAGTCCTGGGTCCGTACCAGCTCCAGTCCTGGGTCTGTACCTGTTCCGGCCCAGTCTCCGTACCTGCTCCAGCACTGCCTACCCGACTCCGTACCTGCTGTCCATCACAAGCCGTACCAACCCGGGTTCCAGCTCGCTGTCCTGCTCCAGTCCAGTCTACCGGATCCATTCCGAGCCGCCCCTCTTGCTTCCGGCTATCATCGCATTCGAACCCCCGGACCTGCGCCTAACGGTCCCTGTATAGGGGTCGGCCACACCTGGTAGCTCGTTCGGGGTCCCTGGGTGCCACGGTCCAGAGGGTCCACTCCGGAGAACTCCGCTCTGCCTAGTGCAGTGCCCTGAGTAACAGTGCGGTCAGGCCATGGATCCCGCAGGTATTTCTGCTCCCGGTCAAAAGGAGTTGCTCTTTTTACGGGAGAACCAGGGGCGCATCATGTCGGTCATGAAGTCCATGGAGTCCCGTCTGCCCGCCCTTCAGGCAGCCGATCCCGGGAATGCCGCTCAGCTGGCTGGTCTCCAGCAGGAGTTGAGCCAGCAGCGGGATGCTCAGTCCCATATTTTGTCCTATATGGCCTCGGTAGACAGTCGCCTGGGAGATCTCCAGTCCGCCGCCGCAGCCTCGGCCGCCCTCCCTAATCCCGCTCCGTTTCCCTCTCCTCGCTTGGCTAAACCACCCCGGTACAGTGGGGACCCCAAACAGTGTAGGGGGTTCCTAAACCAGTGTGGCTTGCATTTCGAGCTCCAGCCTCACCAGTATCCCTCCGATAGAGCCAAGGTGGCCTTTATCATGTCCCATCTGGAGGGAGAGGCCTTGTCCTGGCTAAATCCGCTCTGGGAGAGGGACGATCCCATAGTCTCTAGTATTCCGGTTTTTCTGGACACCTTTCGTAAGGTGTTCGATGAGCCTGGACGAATAGCCTCGCTTACGGAATCACTCTTCAACCTCCACCAGGGTTCCCTTACTGTCGGTCAGTACGCCATTCGGTTCTGCACCATGTCCTCTGAGTTAGGGTGGAATAACACGGCATTGGTCGGGGCCTTTTGGCGGGGGTTGTCGGGCAGAATTAAGGATGAGTTAGCGGGGCGGGATACTCCTACCACCCTCGAGGACCTCATCTCCCTGGCCACTCGAATTGACCTCCGGTTTCAGGAGCGCGCCCGGGAATCAGCGAGGGACAGGAGACCCATTCGGCCTGCTCTGACCGCTAGTCGGCCCTTTAGCCCACGCTCGCCTGGTCCTGTACATACTCCGCCTCCCGAGCCTATGCAGGTAGATCGAGTCCGGATGACTGAGAGACGTCAGAGGGAGAGACGGGAGCAGGGCCTCTGTCTATATTGTGGAAGCGCATCCCACTTCATCCGTTCTTGTCCTGAGAGACCGGGAAACTCTTCCACCTAGGCCAGGTAAGAGAGGCCGTCATAGGTGATTATGAATCCTCTCAGCCCCTTACACTTTCTGTTCTTTTACTTTCAGGGGAGAGGCGTGGGTCCGAGGTGGCCTATGTGGATTCGGGCTCAGCAGGCAACTTCATCCGGCGTGAAGTGGTGGATAAGTATCGCATTCCCGTGGTCACCCTGAAGAACCCCCAGCTTCTCGCTTCCGTTGACGGCAGACCGCTACAGGAATCCATCACCGCGGTCACGGAAGAGGTTGTCTTGCAAGTCGGCGCTCTCCACCGAGAAAGAGTGGCCTTCTACGTATTGCCCGACCTGTCTCATGCCATCCTACTTGGCCTCCCGTGGCTACGGACACACCAGCCGGTACTCAACTGGTCGACCGGGGAGGTCTTGCGCTGGGGAGATCCGTGTCATGGTCGCTGTCTGAACCCCATTCATCCGGTCGTTCCCACCCACCCACCTCAGGAGCTCTCAGGACTCCCCTCAGCCTATTGGGCTTATGCCGACATTTTCGACAAGAAGGAGTCGGAGTTTCTCCCGCCACATCGGTCCTTCGATTGCCCGATCGAGTTAATCCCTGGTTCTACTCCTCCTAGGGGCAGGATCTATCCTCTGTCTCCTGCGGAATCCGCAGCCATGTCTGAATACGTCGCGGAGAACCTTGCCAAGGGATTCATTCTGAAGTCTTCGTCTCCTGCGGGTGCCGGGTTCTTTGTTAAAAAGAAGGATGGTTCTCTGCGCCCTTGTATCGACTATAGAGGATTGAACAGCATCACTATCAAGAACCGGTACCCGCTCCCTCTTATCCCGGAGTTGTTTGACCGTCTCAGAGGGGCACGCATCTTCTCCAAATTGGACCTCAGGGGGGCGTACAACCTCATCCGCATCCGTGCCGGCGATGAATGGAAGACCGCCTTTAACACCCGTGACGGCCATTACGAGTACTTGGTGATGCCCTTCGGTCTGTGCAATGCCCCGGCAGTGTTCCAGGAGTTCGTCAATGAAATCTTTCGGGACCTCCTGTACTCCTGTGTCGTAGTATACCTGGATGACATCCTGGTCTTCTCCTCAGATCTTCCATCTCACAGGAGGACCGTCCGCCTTGTTCTTCAGCGTCTTCGGGAGAATCATTTATATGCCAAAATGGAGAAGTGCCTGTTCGAGCAGACCTCACTGCCTTTTCTGGGTTACATCGTCTCTGATGCCGGGCTGCAGATGGATCCTGAAAAACTCTCCGCCATTCTCAAGTGGCCTCGTCCAGTTGGCTTAAGAGCCATCCAACGTTTTTTAGGGTTCGCCAACTACTATCGGCAATTCATTCCGCATTTTTCCACACTCTCCAAGCCGATCGCTGCCCTTACCCGTAAGGGGATCCCTACTAATTCTTGGACACCCGAAGCCGAAGAGGCCTTCCAGTCGCTAAAACAAGCGTTTTCCATGGCTCCCGTTTTGATCCGTCCAGAGAGCGACAAACCTTTTGTGCTGGAGGTGGACGCGTCCTCGACTGGCGCCGGGGCTGTCTTATCCCAGAGAACCGGTTCGGGCCGCCTACGTCCCTGTGGTTTCTTCTCCAGAGCCTTCTCCCCAGCTGAGTGTAACTACTCGATTGGCGACCGCGAGTTATTGGCCATCAAACTGGCATTGGAGGAGTGGCGTCACCTTCTGGAAGGCGCTGTCCATCCATTTGTTGTTTATTCTGACCACAAGAATCTAGCCTACCTCCAGTCCGCCCAGAGGCTCAATCCTCGACAGGCTAGATGGTCCCTGTTTTTTGCTCGTTTTGATTTCGAGCTGCACTTTCGCCCCGGAGGCAGGAACACTAAAGCCGATGCCCTATCCAGGGTCTTTCAGCCGTCTGAATTTGGGGAGGAACCTTCCCATGTTATCGAGCCCACGAAGATAATCACAGTGGCTCCGCTGACGCTGCTGTCTCCACCCCCGGGCAAAACTCTTGTGCCAGAGAACGTCAGGAGGAGAGTTCTTCTGTGGGGTCATTCCTCCAAAGTGGCTGGCCATGCCGGAATTAGGAAAACCCTGGCCCTCATAACACGGTATTACTGGTGGTCCACTCTTCGTCAGGATGCGGCGGACTTCGTCGCCTCCTGTTCTTCTTGTGCAAGGAATAAGACACCTCGTTGTTCTCCTTTTGGCCTGCTGCTTCCGTTACTGATACCGAAGTATCCTTGGGAAAGTATCGCCATGGATTTTATCATGGATCTGCCCCGCTCGTCTGGCTGTACGGTGATCCTTGTGGTCGTGGACCGCTTTTCTAAGATGGTGCATTTCCTTCCGTTAAGTGGCCTTCCTTCCGCACCTGGTTTAGGCAAGATCTTCGTTCATCAGATTTTTAGATTACACGGCCTTCCTCAACGAATTGTGTCTGATCGTGGAGTACAGTTTACGGCTAAATTTTGGAGGGCGCTTTGCAAACTTCTGGACATATCCTTGGATTTCTCATCTGCCTATCATCCGCAGACCAATGGGCAAGTGGAACGAACTAACCAGACGCTGACTGCATACCTTCGGCATTTCTCCAACGCCCATCAAGATGACTGGGTTGAGCTGCTTCCATGGGCGGAGCTCGCCTATAATAATCATGCCGGCGAATCCTCTACCAAATCACCTTTTTTCGTAGTATTTGGCAAACATCCTAACATACCTCTTCCTGTCACCCCAGCCTCCGAGGTACCGGCAGCCAATTCCCAGTTCCAGGAATTCTCTGAGATCTGGTCCGAGACCAACGCAGCCCTCAAAAGAGCCAGCGAGCGAATGAAGAGACACGCAGACAAGAGAAGGCTGGATCCCCCACCGTTTCACATTGGGGATAAGGTCTGGCTTTCGTCCAAGTACATCCGACTGAAACTACCCTCTTACAAGCTGGGTCCCCGGTACATTGGTCCTTTTGAGATCCTGGAACGAGTCAACGAAGTCGCCTACAGGTTGAGGTTGCCTGCTTCGCTCCGTATCCCGAACACCTTCCACGTCTCTCTCCTGAAACCTGTGGTCCTAAATCGGTTTCATCCTGCTCCTACTCCAGCTCCTCTGCCGGTGGGTTCGGATGACACCTTCGAGGTAAGGGATATTCTTGCCATGAGGAGAGTTAGAGGGAGAACCTTTTTCCTTGTTGACTGGGAGGGTTTTGGTCCTGAGGAGAGATCCTGGGAGCCCCGGGAGAACATCAACGCCCCCCACATTCTCAGGAGATTTTTGCCAACCGCAGTAGGGGGCGGCGTGAGGGGGAGGGTACTGTCACGGCCCCTGGCCCTGCCGTCTCGGCCCCCGGGTCCCCTGCCACGCTCCCCGTCAGGTGTCCCAGCGCGCGCGGCTATACTTACCGCGTCCGGCAGCCGCGCTCCTCCCAGCCCCGACGTCGGCTTCCTTCTCTGTGCGGCCCGCGGCTGGTGATGTCACCGCGGGCCTCGCGCATGCGCCGTAGGCCGCGGTCGGCTCTCCCCATCTGACCCGGCCTCCGGCGGCGCCCTGCCCTGATGGCGCCGCCGGGCCAATGGGAGCGCAGCGGCTGCTATATCAGGTCGTCCTCCCTTAATGGAGGCGCCTGACCGCTGTTGTTCATTCAGCACTTTTGGGTCCGTGCGCTCGCCTGTCATCAGGCTCCTTGCGCTAATCTATCTTGCCTCCTCCAGTTCCCGTCCTGTGTCCGTTCCTGCTCCAGCCCTGTGTCCGCACCTGTTCCAGTCCTGTGTCCGTTCCTGCTCCAGCCCTGTGTCCGCACCTGTTCCAGTCCTGTGTCCGTTCCTGTTCCAGTCCTGTGTCCGTACCTGTTCCAGTCCTGTGTCCGCACCTGCTCCAGTCCTGTGGTCGTACCGGTTCCAGTCCTGTGTCCATTCCTGCTCCAGCCCTGTGTCCGCACCTGTTCCAGTCCTGTGTCCGTACCTGCTCCAGCCCTGTATCCATTCCTGCTCCAGCCCTGTGTCCGCACCTGCTCCAGTCCTATGGTCGTACCGGTTCCAGTCCTGTCTCCGCACCTGCTCCAGTTCCGTGTTCGCACCTGTCCCAGTCCTGGGTCCGTACCAGCTCCAGTCCTGGGTCTGTACCTGTTCCGGCCCAGTCTCCGTACCTGCTCCAGCACTGCCTACCCGACTCCGTACCTGCTGTCCATCACAAGCCGTACCAACCCGGGTTCCAGCTCGCTGTCCTGCTCCAGTCCAGTCTACCGGATCCATTCCGAGCCGCCACTCTTGGTTCTGGCTACCGTGGCATTCGAACCCCGGACCTGCGCCTAACGGTCCCTGTATAGGGGTCGGCCACACCTGGTTGCTCGTTCGGGGTCCCTCGGTGCCACGGTCCAGAGGGTCCACTCCGGAGAACTCCGCTCTGCCTAGTGCGGTGCCCTGAGTAACACCCACATCTTCTTTGCAGTTGCACACTGTGCTTATATGCAGATCTGATTATCATCTACACTGAGGAAGATCGTGCTTTGTGCTTTCTGATCCTTCTCTAGCCAATCATCTGGTAATGGATGAGGCACTTGTTCTTGAATTTATTTCCACGTACCTTCTCTTATGAGCAGCATCTTCACTTTGAATTTCCAGGACTGGTAGTTCTGGTTAGTGAGGCTTGGCACTGAGAACTTGATAGGATTGCTGCTAGTGGACATCTTCTCTGTTGCTCTGTTTGCCTTTTGCTCTGGGCTTCTGTTGCCATGTTGCTCTGGAGTTCTGTGTCACTCTGGGCCCATAACCTGTTGGCAGCGGATTATTCAGGATACTCTCTAAGCGAGTGACAACAGAGATTCTTTATTCAGGAACAAACAGGAACAATATATGAAGCATAATATATCAGGAATGAATCTTTTGTGTGTCTCTATCTGTGCATCATCTACAGCAGGCTGCTTCTCTCATACACAGACACAGGAAAACAGGAAATACAGTCACATGCTCTCCCTGGGAGTTTTTTTTAACTTTATAAACAGCATACAAATCTAGCAACTAGACACTCATAGACTGAATAGAGTTGTTGCACCAAACATATTCCAACAACAATCCACAAGCTGAGAGCCATCGTCTGACTGTCCTGATTAAACATCTCTGAGGACTCCAGGGGAGAAGCTCAGCCTCATTTGGCAGTGGCTTATCTCCCCTGAAATCAAAAGGATTGACTGTTTAAATTCCAACTGCCTGGTCCTTCTCTCCTCCGACATCACCAGAATGTTTATCTGCACTTCTAAGGCAAAGTTTTCAGACATAAACTCAAACCTAGATTGCATTCACAGCCTCATTACTACTGATTTCTTCCCTTTTAGGCTGAGTACAGATGGACTTTTTAGCCCTGCAGATTTTTCCGCGCAGAATGGAAGAAATCCGCAGGTCAAATGACCTGCATTTTTCCTGCGGATTTCTTCCATTTTTCCTGCGGTTTTCTTGCGGTTTTTGTGCAGTTTTCCACTGCGGATTTGGAGACAGGGGAGGTGGAAAACCGCACAAAAGAAGTAACATGCTGCGGATTTTGTACCGCAGGAAAACCGTGCGGAAAAATCCGCAGCGTTTGCACATCAGGTTTTTTTTGCATTGCTTTTAATGGTACTGTACATCACAATGCGGTTATGCAACGTTTCTGCGCGGTAAAATCCTCTGCGGATCCGCTGGATATCCGCTGGATAACCGCATCGTGTGCACACAGTCTCAATCTCAGACACAGTACCACAAAACAAAAAAAAAAAAACATAAAAATTGAGCTTGGTTTGAGTTGGTATACATGCAGCACATAAACGCATGTTCACATTGGCCATAAAGCATACAAAACCTACAAAAGACAATGTGAGAAAATTCCTGCTCTAATTAAATAAATAAAAAGCCAAAGTGCACCTAAATAATTCAGACTTCTTAGTAATATTTCCCCTGAGGCTGGGGTCACACTAACCGACGCAAAATACGGTCAGTATTTTACATGCGTAATACGGATGAATGGCCCCTAAATAGTGCTCCGTATGTCATCCGTAAGCAAGGTGTGGCCGCGTATTTTGCGCATCTAAGCATCCGCATGTAATCCGTATGGCATCCGTATGGCGAGATTTTCTCGCCGCCTTGCAAAGTGGACATATAATGGAGCCCTATGCCAGGGTTTCTAACATAAATGAAATAATAGATATAGACACATAGAATACATATATATATATATATATATATATATATATATATATATATATGCATTCTATGTGTATATATCTATTCTTTCGTTTCTTTATTAAACCTGTCAGTGTGAGTTTACTGTATAGCTCACTGAATTGCCGGCTTTGCTAAAAGACACCGGGTGCGTATTTCTCGCAAGTCACATGTGTGGTCCGTGTGTAATCCGTATTTTTTGCGCACCCATAGACTTGCATTGGCGTACTACGGCCGTAGTACGCTGACAATCGCAGCATGCTGCGAGTGGCACGGAGCGTAGGATACGGAGGAGAAATATACGGCTGGTGCGAGGGACCCCATAGAGAATCATTGGTCCGTGTCTAATGCGTGCTTTTAGCTCCTCTCACTGGGCCGTATTCCTCGCCAGTGTGACCCCGGCCTGACTGCTGTCCACTGGTTGGGACCCGGTCCTTTTGTCTGCCCTTATTCACACACTCTGAATTATGTAGATGCACTTTTGCTCTGTAGGAAATTGTGGCTCTTACTGTTTTGTGGTACTAAACCTACAAAAGACAAAATGAGAAAAACCCTGCTGTAAATAAATAAATAAATAAAAAGCAAAAGTGCATGTAAACAATTCAGAGTTCTTAGTAATACTGTATTTGATTAAATATAGCATAAAAGCTGTCCCACCGTCGACAAGGTGACTCTGATCGGGGTGGTCCTACAGTGTCTAATATTAAAAACCTTATCATGTGTCAAAGTTGACATCAGTGTGTGAATAAGGGCAGACAAAAGGACCGGGTCCCAACCAGTGAACACCAGTCAGGGGAAGTATTACTAAAAACTCTGAATTACTTAAATGCACTTTTAATTTTTATTTATTTAATTACAGCAGGGTTTTTCTCATTTTGTTTTTGTAGGTTTTGTATGCGTTATGGCCAATGTGAACATGTATTTTTATGCTGCATGTGTACCAACTCAAACCAAGCTCAAGTTTTGTTTTTTTACTTTGTATTTTGGCATTCTGTGCTAGCCAGGGTTTGGCCTCCCTCTCCTGAGCTGGAAATTGTATTTAAAGGCTTCCCCTGACTGGTGTTCACAGGTTGGAACCTGGTCCTTTTGTCTGCCCTTATTCACACACTGACATCAACTTTGACACATCATAAGGTTTTTAATATTAGACAGTGTAGGACCGCCCCGATCAGACTCACCTTGTCGATGGTGGGACGGCTTTTATGCTATATTTGATCAAATACAGTATTACTAAGAACTCTGAATTATTTAGATGCACTTTTGCTTTTTATTTATTTAATTACAGCAGAGTTTTTCTCATTTTGTCTTTTGTAGGTTTAGTACCACAAAACAGTAAGGCTAGTTTTCACACTTGTGTTTTTTAGCGCTGCGCTTCATGTGCAATAGAATCGCATACAAAAACGCATCATGCGTTTCAACCAGTTTCTAGCTATGTTAACTCTTAAAACGCATGCAATTTTAAATGCAGGCATGCGCATGGCCTGCGTTCCCATAGACTGTAATGTGATTTTTTTTTGCGCATTCCGTGCGCAAGCGTGCGCATGCGTTTTTTTGAGACAGGTTGGACGGACCAAAAATGCAGCAGGTTGCGCCTAGGTGCACACTACAAAACCACGCATGCGCATGAAAATATATACGAATGCGTGCATACGCTAGACCATGCGCCCATGTTAAAGATAGGGGCGCAGGACGCATGCGCATGAACGCGCAGCGCTAAAAAACGCTAGTGTGAAACCAGACTAAGAGCCACAATTTCCTACAGAGCATCATCATTAACCCTCATAGACCAGCACTGCAATTACAGCTGAAGTGCTTGGATAGGAGATAACTTGATGATCGCTGGGGGTCGAATTGCTGAGACCTCCAGTGATGCCGATATCAGGACTCTAAAGGCCCCGTCTCACTAAGCGACTTACCAGCGATCCCGACACCGATATGAAGGTGTCAGGATCGCTAGTAAGTCGCTATGTGATCGCTGGTGAGCTGTCACACAGACAGCTTCACCAGCGATCAGCACAGCGACGCCGAGCGCCTGGCATCGCTGGCCATCCTGTAAAAAATAGAATCAAAATAAAAAATATAGTTATTCTCACCTTCCGACGTCCCGTTCAGCCATCCCGCCTCTCTCCACGCTCCGGTCCCAGTGATCCTTTGCACGAATGACCGCGAGATGTCACAGTCTCGCGGGATAACAAAGTCTCGCGGTCATTCATGCAAAGGATCACTGGGACCGGAGCGTGGAGAGAGGCGGGATGGCTGAACGGGACATCGGAAGGTGAGAATAAATATATATTTTATTATTTTTATTTTTTTTTTATACACGATCGCTGGTCTCCCGCTGTCACACACAGCGATGCGTGCTGGCCAGCGGGAGACCAGCGACCAAAGAAATGTCCAGAGATTTCTTGCAGCGATCAGCGATACCGGCAGGGGGGCCGCTCGCTGATCGCTGTCACACACAGCGATCTCGCTGGTGAGATCACTGTTACGTTACAAAAGTTGTGACTCAGCAGCGATCTCGCTACCGAGATTGCTTAGTGAGACGGGGCCTTAAAACCCTGTCCTGAAAGGAGAGGAGGTGCACATGAGCGACTGCCGCTGATTTCATCACCTATGGGACTGTTGGAGAAAGACAATGAATGGAGGCTGCACATGTTCACCTCTGATCACATCAGCTCGTTTTCAGGATTCAAGAGCCGTGATTTAGGGATCGCCAGAGCTACCGGCCTCTAGAGCTCAAGCAATCTGCAAATTATCCTCTTTACACTGTATAGGATATAACTTTTTTTTTTTTTTTTTTGGGGGGGGGGGGTTTGGCAAAGACCCTTTTCCATTGCCCCTCAATATAAGCTAGAGTACCCCATAACAGAATGACCCAAAGTACCCTCACCCAAAAGTCAGATTTATGGCATTTCTTTGTTAGGGTACATCTGATTTTGGAGATAATTTGCACAAATTTATAACATCTTCACTCCAGAAAGAAAACAGGCTAGAACAGTGATCCTGGCCAAATTGTATTCTTACTTTGTGCCTTGTGCAAGATACAGATCCTTGTATAAGAGAGTCACCAAAATGTGCAAGACATGGTGCCCCCATGGTACTAGCCGCACACCAGATATGACAGGCACAGTGTACCCATAAAAAAAATCCATAGTACCCACATGAAAAAGCCAGTGCTCCCACAATCACAGCCACTGTGGGGAAGTCCACAGTGATCACTAGTGGAAGCCACTGATTTCCAGCTGTACTAGAAGCCCCTGCTCACCCAGGAGGTTGGCACATTCTGGGAGAACAGGTATGTATGCTGTAAAGGAAGTCCCAGGTTACTAATAAAACCAGCATCGGAATAATATGCACAAGTAGCAGAGCTAAATTTATCATTAAACTTTATTTTGGATAAATAACATAAAGAGCTAGGTTTATTGCAGTCCTATGTAAAAGCACAGCCATGACGTTGTAAAAAGTAGCAAGCTCAGCTCTGCTACATCTGTAAATAAAATCCCAGGTTACTCACCAAACAAAGAATTGCAGAAGCCATACCACTTACATCCCTGCTGTCCTATAAGCCACCCACCAGATACACTGGCTGCAAAGCTGAATGGGGTCCCAAAGACACAGACCAGCAGGTCACTGACACTGATGTTCAGCAGGATCATATTAATGGGGGTCCTCACAGCTTCAAACTTCACAAAGATCAGCAGCACCAGAAAGTTGTAGAGAGATCCCAGCACCAGGATGCAGCCCAGGCACACAGCCACCACATTGTGAGCTGTCCTGCTGAGGCCAGCTGCTGAGGAGTCCCTGCTGTCCCCAAGGCTGACATTGTGCACTACAGAGTCATTGAGCAAGCCTGGGGTAAACACCATGTCTTCTGATCAGCACCCTGCGCTGCTGCTGCCGCTGATTATTAGGGGACCAGATGTAATGCAGCTGCAGGAGCATCGGGGGGTGCAGGAGCTCCCCCTGCTGGCAGATGACTGCGCTGCATAGTCATATTGTATTGATAGTAAGTCAGCAGAGAGCAGCTCATTGGCCTCCGATCTGCAGTTAATCCCTGATTGACTGGCACTTCTGGCCAGCATATAAGTAGATACAATAGCTTGTTTAAATTGGAGTATGCTAGAAAACAATTTATTGAATGATGACAATAAGCGTTTGTAAAGTGTGATTATAATTATATATAAATAGCTGAAGAGCCCGACGCTGCCCGGGTATAGTAACTAACTATGGTTAGTTATAACAAATTATAATGATTATATCTATCTATATATATATATATATATATATATATATAAAGATGAGTAGAGCCCCGCCCATTCCGCATAGTCACATTCACTATAATTTCCCACGTCATCCCGTCATCCAGAGCCACCGGACTGCTACCCCTAATATCCCACATCATCCCGTCAGCCAGAGCAATCGGACTACTACCCCTAATATCCCACATCATCCCATCAGCCAGAGCTACCGGACTACTACCACTAATATCCCACATCATCCTGTCAGCCAGAGACACCAGACTACTACCCCTAATATCCCACATCTTCCCATCAGCCAGAGCCACCGGACTACTACCACTAATATCCCACATCATCCCATCAGCCAGAGCTACCGGACTACTACCACTAATATCCCACGTCATCCCGTCAGCCAGAGCCACCGGACTGCTACCCCTAATATCCCACATCATCCCGTCAGCCAGAGCAATCGGACTACTACCCCTAATATCCCACATCATCCCATCAGCCAGAGCTGCCGGACTACTACCCCTAATATCCCACATCATCCTGTCAGCCAGAGCCAACGAACTACTACCCCTAATATCCCACATCATCCTGTCAGCCAGAGCCGCCGGACTACTACCACTAATATCCCACATCATCCTGTCAGCCAGAGACACCGGACTACTACCCCTAATATCCCACATCATCCCATCAGCCAGAGCTACTGGACTACTACCCCTAATATCCCACATCATCCCATCAGCCAGAGCCACCGGACTGCTACCCCTAATATCCCACATCATCCCGTCAGCCAGAGCCACCGGACTGCTACCCCTAATATCCCACATCATCCCGTCAGCCAGAGCAATCGGACTACTACCCCTAATATCCCACATCATCCCATCAGCCAGAGCTGCCGGACTACTACCCCTAATATCCCACATCATCCTGTCAGCCAGAGCCAACGAACTACTACCCCTAATATCCCACATCATCCTGTCAGCCAGAGCCGCCGGACTACTACCACTAATATCCCACATCATCCTGTCAGCCAGAGACACCGGACTACTACCCCTAATATCCCACATCATCCCATCAGCCAGAGCTACTGGACTACTACCCCTAATATCCCACATCATCCCGTCAGCCAGAGCCACCGGACTACTACCCCTAATATCCCACATCGTCCCATCAGCCAGAGCCACCGGACTACTACCCCTAATATCCCACATCATCCCGTCAGCCAGAGCCACCGGACTACACCGGTAATATCCCACATCATCACATCAGCCAGAGCCACCAGACAACTACCACTAATATCCCACATCATCCTGTCAGCCAGAGCCACCGGACTACTATCCCTAATATCCCACATTGTCCCGTTAGCCAGAGCCACCGGACTACTCCCCCTAATATCCCACATCATCACATCAGCCAGAGCCACCAGACAACTACCACTAATATCCCACATCATCCCGTCAGCCAGAGACACCAGACAACTACCACTAATATCCCACATCATCCTGTCAGCCAGAGCCACCGGACTACTATCCCTAATATCCCACATTGTCCCGTTAGCCAGAGCCACCGGACTACACCGGTAATATCCCACATCATCACATCAGCCAGAGCCACCAGACAACTACCACTAATATCCCACATCATCCTGTCAGCCAGAGCCACCGGACTGCTATCCCTAATATCCCACATTGTCCCGTTAGCCAGAGCCACCGGACTACTACCCCTAATATCCCACATCATCCCGTCAGCCAGAGCCACCGGACTACACCGGTAATATCCCACATCATCACATCAGCCAGAGCCACCAGACAACTACCACTAATATCCCACATCATCCTGTCAGCCAGAGCCACCGGACTACTATCCCTAATATCCCACATTGTCCCGTTAGCCAGAGCCACCGGACTACTACCCCTAATATCCCACATCATCCCGTCAGCCAGAGCCGCCGGACTACTACCCCTAATATCCCACATCATCCCGTCAGCCAGAGCCACCAGACTACACCGCTAATATCCCACATCATCCCGTCAGCCAAAGCCACCGTACTACTACCCCTAATATCCCACATCACCCCATCAGCCTGGGGTCAAAACCAGAGCACTGAGTGGAACGGTCCCAACTTCCATACTGGGGATCCCTTTAAGAGAGGCCTGGTGTCAGAACCAGAGCGCTGAGTGGATTTGCCCTGACTTCCATACCAATGATCCCTTTAATAGAAGCCTGGGGTGAGAATCAGAGTGCTGAGGGATTTACCCTAACTTCCATATCGGAGATCCCTTTAAGAGAGGCCTGGGGTCAGTACCATAGTTCAGAGTGGATTTGCCCTCACTTCCGTACCGGGGATCCCTTTAAGAGGGGCCTTGGGTCAGAACCAGAGCGCTGAGTGGATTTGCCCTGACTTGCATACCAATGATCCCTTTAATAGAACCCTGGGGTCAGAATCAGAGCGCTGAGGGATTTGCCCTAACTTCCATACAGGAGATTCCTTTAAGAGAGCCTGGGGTCAGTACCAGAGCATTTGAAGGCAATTGCCCTGACTTCCATACCGGGGATCCCTTTAAGAGAGGCCTGGGGTCGGAACCAAAGCAGTGGATGGATTTGCCCTGATTTCCATACCGGATATCCCTTTAAGAAAGGCCTGGGGTCAGTACCAAAGCACGGCGTGGATTTGCCCTAACGTCCATACCAATGATCCCTTTAAGAGACGCTGGGTTCAGAACTACAGAGCTGAGTGGAACGGTCCTAACTTCCATACCGGGGATCCCTTTAAGAGAGGCCTGGGGTCAAAACCAAAGCACTGGATGGATTTGCTCTGACTTCCATACCAATGATCCCTTTAAGAGAGGAAGATTTGACTATGAGATGGAGGATGTGTGATGGGTATATAGGCATGGGAGAGGGGGTTCATTTCTGTCATGTTCTCACTGCTCTTTTCTGGGGGACAGACGATGGCTGGAGCTTATGTTCCCGGGGATGCTAGATTTCTTGCACCATGTCAGTGTCTGCTCATAGCAACCATTCACAGCTCAGCTTCTTTTAACCAGCTCTGGTGAAATGAGAGATGCTTAGTGATTGGTTGCAAGGAAAACTGTTGCTCATAGCAACTAATCACAGCTCAGCTTCTTTTGAACAGCTCTGGTGAAATGAAAGTTGCTTCATGATTGGTTGGTGATACACACACACATACATGCATACATTCACTTTTATACATAGAGATGTTGTTAACTGGCAACAAGATGTTGTTGTTGTTTGAACATGGTTAAGGCACTGAGATATGACGGAAACATGAGAGAAAGGTTTTATTAAAGACAGGAAGAGGAAGCGCAGCCATCATGAGCAGGGTTTGCAGGAATGAGGAGTGTATGAGGCTGCTCTAGAGAGGGACACGGTGACATCCCCTCGTGACAGCACCTGACTGAGTTAAGAGCAGCGGCAGATTGAAGCTGAACTGAACAGGTATCCAAACCTGTCCGGATGTGAGGGAAATCCTGCTGTAAAAAGCTGTTAAAGAACAGAAGAGGCAGGGACCTGTGAAATGAGAAGAGTTATACCACAAGAATCCTCGGTATTGCTCATCGTCTGGAAGACCCAGGGCCAGCGTTATGGACAGGCAGACCAGGCAGCTGCCTAGGGCCCCCATTCCTCCAGGGGCCCCCAGCCAGCGGCACATCACACAGCCGCTATGGGGCCCCTGTGAGGCAGGGGGGCCCGCCTGCCTGCAGCGCCGACTCCCTCTGCCGCCGCACTGAAGGAGGCAGTGATGGAGGAGAGAGCGTCAGCTGACGGTCCCTCTCCCATCATTCCCCGCTCTGCCTCTGGCACAGCGGGGGCACGATGACATCATCACGCTCTCACTGTGTGCCAGACAGAGCAGGAGACAGGAGCAGCCAGCAGCGCAGGCACGAGGAGAAGGTGAGTGTTTTTTTTTTTCTTAAATCATTGTGAGTACTGGACTGTGTCATACCATGCTGGGGGGGGCTATATACCATGCTGGGCCGTATTATACCATTCTGGGGGGCTATATACCATGCTGGGCTGTATTACACCATTCTGGGGGGGCTATATACCATGCTGGGCCATATTATACCATTCTGGGGGGCTATTTACCATGCTGGGCTGTATTACACCATTCTGAGGGGGGACATATACCATGCTGGGCTGTATTATACCATTCTGGGGGGCTATATACCATGCTGGGCTGTATTATACCATGCTGGGCTGTATTATACCATTCTGGGGGGGCTATATACCATGCTGGGCTGTATTATACCATTCTGGGGGGCTATATACCATGCTGGGCTGTATTATACCATGCTGGGCTGCATTACACCATTCTTGGGGGGCTATATACCATGCTGGGCTCTATTATACCGTGCTGGGCTGTATTATACCATTCTGGGGGGGCTATATACCATGCTGGGCTGTATTATACCGTGCTGAGCTGTATTATACGATTCTGGGGGGGCTATATACCATGCTGGGCTGTATTATACCATTCTGGGGGGCTATATACCATGCTGGGCTGTATTATACCATACTGGGGGGCTATATACCATGCTGGGCTGTATTATACCATGCTGGGCTGTATTATACCATTCTGGAGGGGCTATATACCATGCTGGGCTGTATTATACTGTGCTGTGCTGTATTATACCATTTTGGGGGGCTATATACCATGCTGGGCTGTATTATACCATTCTGGGGGGGCTATATACCATGCTGGGCTGTATTATACCATGCTGGCCTGTATTACACCATTCTGGGGGGGGCTATATACCACGCTGGGCTGTATTATACCATGCTGGGGGGGCTATATACTATGCTGGGCTGTATTATTCCATTCTGGGGTTCTATATACCATGCTGGGCTGTATTATACCATGCTGGGCTGTATATTCCCTTCTGGGGGGCTATATACCATGCTGGGCAGTATTATACTGTGCTAGGCTGTATTATACCATTCTGGGGGGGCTATATACCATTCTGGGCTGTATTATACCGTGCTGGGCTGTATTATACCATTTTGGGGGGGCTATATACCATGCTGGGCTGTATTATACCATGCTGGCCTGTATTACACCATGCTGGGGGGCTATATACCATGCTGGGCTGTATTATACCATGCTGGGCTGTATTATACCATTCTGGGGGCTATATACCATTCTGGGCTGTATTATACCGTGCTGGGCTGTATTATACCATTTTGGGGGGGCTATATACCATGCTGGGCTGTATTATACCATGCTGGCCTGTATTACACTATTCTGGGGGGGGGCTATATACCATGCTGGGCTGTATTATACAGTGCTGGGGGGGCTATAGTCTATACTGGGCTGTATTATTCCATTCTGGGGTGCTATATACCATGCTGGGCTGTATTATACCATGCTGGGCTGTATTATACCATTCTGGGGGGCTATATACCATGCTGGGCTGTATTATACCATTCTGGGGGGGCAATATACCATGCTGGGCTATATTATACCATTCTGGGGGGGGCTATATAGCATGCTGGGCTTTATTATACCATGCTGGGCTGTATTATACCATGCTGGGCTGTATTATACCATTCTGGGGGGGCTATATACCATGCTGGGCTGTATTATACTGTGCTGGGCTGTATTATACCATTTTGGGGGGCTATATACCATGAGGAGATCATTTGTATATTCCCAGTGCCTTCTGGGATAAGTGAAGAGTCTCCGCGAGCTCAACAATCACTGGGTTTTGGCCGTTGCAGCTATATACTATACTGGGCTGTATTATTCCATTCTGGGGTGCTATATACCATGCTGGGCTGTATTATACCATTCTGGGGGGGCTATATACCATGCTGGGCTGTATTATACCTTTCTGGGGGGGCTATATACCATGCTGGGCTGTATTATACCATGCTGGGCTGTATATTCCCTTCTGGGGGGCTATATACCATGCTGGGCAGTATTATACTGTGCTAGGCTGTATTATACCATTTTGGGGGGGCTATATACCATGCTGGGCTGTATTATACCATGCTGGCCTGTATTACACTATTCTGGGGGGGGCTATATACCATGCTGGGCTGTATTATACAGTGCTGGGGGGGCTATAGTCTATACTGGGCTGTATTATTCCATTCTGGGGTGCTATATACCATGCTGGGCTGTATTATACCATGCTGGGCTGTATTATACCATTCTGGGGGGCTATATACCATGCTGGGCTGTATTATACCATTCTGGGGGGGCAATATACCATGCTGGGCTATATTATACCATTCTGGGGGGGGCTATATAGCATGCTGGGCTTTATTATACCATGCTGGGCTGTATTATACCATGCTGGGCTGTATTATACCATTCTGGGGGGGCTATATACCATGTTGGGCTGTATTATACTGTGCTGGGCTGTATTATACCATTTTGGGGGGCTATATACCATGCTAGGCTATATCATACCATTCTGGGGGGCTATATACCATGCTGGGCTGTATTATACCGTGCTGGGCTGTATTATATCATTTTGGGGGGCTATATACCATGTTGGGCTGTATTATACCGTGCTGGGCTGTATTATACCATTTTGGGGGGCTATATACCATGTTGGGCTGTATTATACCATTCTAGGGGGGCTATATACCATGCTGGGCTGTATTATACCATGCTGGCCTGTATTACACCATTCTGGGGGGGCTATATACCATGCTGGGCTGTATTATACCATGCTGGGGGGGCTATATACTATGCTGGGCTGTATTATTCCATTCTTGGGTTCTATATACCATGCTGGGCTGTATTATACCATGCTGGGCTGTATTATACCATTCTGGGGGGCTATATACCATGCTGCGCTGTATTATACCATGCTGGGCTGTATTATACCATTCCGGGGGGCTACAGTTGTGGCCAAAAGTATTGACACCCCTGCAATTCTGTCAGATAATACTCAGTGTCTTCCTGAAAATGATTGCAAACACAAATTCTTTGGTATTATTATCTTCATTTAATTTGTCTTAAATGAAAAAACACAAAAAGAATTGTCCTAAAGCCAAATTGGATATAATTCCACACCAAACATAAAAAAGAGGGTGGACAAAAGTATTGGCACTGTTCGAAAAATCATGTGATGCTTCTCTAATTTGTGTAATTAACAGCACCTGTAACTTACCTGTGGCACCTAACTGGTGTTGGCAATAACTAAATCACACTTGCAGCCAGTTGACATGGATTAAAGTTGACTCAACCTCTGTCCTGTGTCCTTGTGTGTACCACATTGAGCATGGAGAAAAGAAAGAAGATCAAAGAACTGTCTGAGGACTTGAGAAACCAAATTGTGAGGAAGCATGAGCAATCTCAAGGCTACAAGTCCATCTCCAAATATCTGAATGTTCCTGTGTCTACCGTGCGCAGTGTCATCAAGAAGTTTAAAGCCCATGGCACTGTGGCTAACCTCCCTAGATGTTGACGGAAAAGAAAAATTGACAAGGGATTTCAACGCAAGATTGTGCGGATGTTGGATAAAGAACCTCGACTAACATCCAAACAAGTTCAAGCTGCCCTGCAGTTCGAGGGTACAACAGTGTCAACCCGTACTATCCGTCGGCGTCTGAATGAAAAGGGACTGTATGGTAGGAGACCCAGGAAGACCCCACTTCTTACCCCGAGACATAAAAAAGCCAGGCTGGAGTTTGCCAAAACTTACCTGAAAAAGCCTAAAACGTTTTGGAAGAATGTTCTCTCGTCAGATGAGACAAAAGTAGAGCTTTTTGGGCAAAGGCATCAACATAGAGTTTACAGGAGAAAAAAAGAGGCATTCAAAGAAAAGAACACGGTCCCTACAGTCAAACATGGCGGAGGTTCCCTGACGTTTTGGGGTTGCTTTGCTGCCTCTGGCACTGGACTGCTTGACCGTGTGCATGGCATTATGAAGTCTGAAGACTACCAACAAATTTTGCAGCATAATGTAGGGCCCATTGTGAGAAAGCTGGGTCTCCCTCAGAGGTCATAGGTCTTCCAGCAGGACAATGACCCAAAACACACTTCAAAAAGCACTAGAAAATGGTTTGAGAGAAAGTACTGGAGACTTCTAAGGTGGCCAGTAATGAGTCCAGACCTGAATCCCATAGAACACCTGTGGAGAGATCTAAAAATGGCAGTTTGGAGAAGGCACCCTTCAAATATCAGGGACCTGGAGCAGTTTGCCAAAGAAGAATGATCTAAAATTCCAGCAGAGCATTGTAGGAAACTCATTGATGGTTACCGGAAGCGGTTGGTCGCAGTTATTTTGGCTAAAGGTTGTGCAACCAAGTATTAGGCTGAGGGTGCCAATACTTTTGTCTGGCCCATTTTTGGAGTTTTGTGTGAAATGATCAATGTTTTGCTTTTTGTTTCATTCTCTTTTGTGTTTTTTCATTTAAGACAAATTAAATGAAGATAATAATACCAAAGAATTTGTGTTTGCAATCATTTTCAGGAAGAGTATTATCTGACAGAATTGCAGGGGTGTCAATACTTTTGGCCACAACTGTATATACCATTCTGGGCTGTATTATACCATGCTGGGCTGTATTATACCATTTTGGGGGGCTATATACCATGCTGGGCTGTATTATACCATGCTGGGGGGGCTATATACCATGCTGGGCTGTATTATACCATGCTGGGGGGGGGCTATATACTATACTGGGCTGTATTATTCCATTCTGGGGGGGCTATATACCATGCTGGGCTGTATTATAACATGCTGGGCTGTATTATACCTTTCTGGGGGGGCTATATACCATGCTGGGCTGTATTATACCATACTGGGCTGTATTATTCCATTCTGGGGGGCTATATGCCATACTGGGCTGTATTACACCATGCTGGGCTGTATTATACCATTCTGGGGGGGCTATATACCATGCTGGGCTGTATTATACCATGCTGGGCTGTATTATACCATGGTGGGCTATATACCATGATGTGCTGTATACCATGGTGGGCTGGGCTGTATACCATGTGGTGCTGGGCTATATACCATGTGGTGCTGGGCTATATACTATGCGGCTGTGTTATATACCATGGGGGGTACATTTTACATTATATTCTATAGGGGGAGTCTGTGTTATATAATATGGGGGGCTACATTATATTCTATGGGGTGGTGGGCTGTATTATATTCTATTTGGGTCTACATTATATTCTATGGGGGGGCTGTATTATATTTATTATATTCGATGGCGGCTGCATTATACTATATGAGGAGGGCTACATTGTATTCTATGGAGGGGCTACATTATACTATATAAGGGGCTGCATTATATCTTATGAGGGGGTTGCCATATATTCTATGGAGGGGCTGCATTATACTATATGGGGGGGTGGGGCTGCATTATAATCTATGAGGGTTACATTATATTCTGTGGAGTGGCTGCATTATACTCTGGGGCAGCTGCATTATTCTCTAAGGGGTGGCAGCATTATACTATAAGGGGGGCTGCATTATATTGTATGGCAGGGCTGCATTATACTCTGTGGGGTGGAGCCAGGGGAAGGGTCTTGAGGAGATCATTTGCATATTCCCAGTGTCTTCTGGGATAAGTGAAGAGTCTCCGCGAGCTCAACGATCACTGGGTTTTGGCCGTTGCAGCTGAAAAGAGGAAATCGGAAAACCAGGGGAAGGGTCTTCAGGAGATCATTTGTATATTCCCAGTGCCTTCTGGGATAAGTGAAGAGTCTCCGCGAGCTCAACGATCACTGGGTTTTGGCCGTTGCAGCTATATACTATACTGGGCTGTATTATTCCATTCTGGGGTGCTATATACCATGCTGGGCTGTATTATACCATTCTGGGGGGCTATATACCATGCTGGGCTGTATTATACCTTTCTGGGGGGGCTATATACCATGCTGGGCTGTATTATACCATACTGGGCTGTATTATTCCATTCTGGGGGGCTATATGCCATACTGGGCTGTATTACACCATGCTGGGCTGTATTATACCATTCTGGGGGGGCTATATACCATGCTGGGCTGTATTATACCATGCTGGGCTGCATTATACCATGGTGGGCTATATACCATGATGTACTGTATACCATGGTGGGCTGGGCTGTATACCATGTGGTGCTGGGCTATATACCATGTGGTGCTGGGCTATATACTATGTGGCTGTGTTATATACCATGGGGGGTACATTTTACATTATATTCTATAGGGGGAGTCTGTGTTATATAATATGGGGGGCTACATTATATTCTATGGGGTGAAGAGTCTCCGCGAGCTCAACGATCACTGGGTTTTGGCCGTTGCAGCTGAAAAGAGGAAATCGGAAAACCAGGGGAAGGGTCTTGAGGACATCGTTTGCATATTCCCAGTGCCTTCTGGGATAAGTGAAGAGTCTCCGCGAGCTCAACAATCACTGGGTTTTGGCCGTTGCAGCTGAAAAGAGGAAATCGGAAAACCAGGGGAAGGGTCTTGAGGACATCGTTTGCATATTCCCAGTGCCTTCTGTGATAAGTGAAGACTCTCCGCGAGCTCAACGATCACTGGGTTTTGGCCGTTGCAGCTGAAAAGAGGAAATCGGAAAACCAGGGGAAGGGTCTTGAGGAGATCGTTTGTATATTCCCAGTGCCTTCTGGGATAAGTGAAGAGTCTCTGCGAGCTCAACGATCACTGGGTTTTGGCCGTTGCAGCTATATACTATACTGGGTTGTATTATTCCATTCTGGGGTGCTATATACCATGCTGGGCTGTATTATACCATTCTGGGGGGGCTATATACCATGCTGGGCTGTATTATATCATGCTGGGCTGTATTATACCTTTCTGGGGGGGCTATATACCATGCTGGGCTGTATTATACCATACTGGACTGTATTATTCCATTCTGGGGGGCTATATGCCATACTGGGCTGTATTACACCATGCTGGGCTGTATTATACCATTCTGGGGGGGCTATATACCATGCTGGGCTGTATTATACCATGCTGGGCTGTATTATACCATGGTGGGCTATATACTATGATGTGCTGTATACCATGGTGGGCTGGGCTGTATACCATGTGGTGCTGGGCTATATACCATGTGGTGCTGGGCTATATACTATGTGGCTGTGTTATATACCATGGGGGGTACATTTTACATTATATTCTATAGGGGGAGTCTGTGTTATATAATATGGGGGCTACATTATATTCTATGGGGTGAAGAGTCTCCGCGAGCTCAGCGATCACTGGGTTTTGGCCGTTGCAGCTGAAAAGAGGAAATCGGAAAACCAGGGGAAGGGTCTTGAGGAGATCGTTTGCATATTCCCAGTGCCTTCTGGGATAAGTGAAAAGTCTCCATGAGCTCAACGATCACTGGGTTTTGGCCGTTGCAGCTGAAAAGAGGAAATCGGAAAACCAGGGGAAGGGTCTTGAGGAGATCGTTTGCATATTCCCAGTGCCTTCTGGGATAAGTGAAGAGTCTCCGCGAGCTCAACGATCACTGGGTTTTGGCCGTTGCAGCTGAAAAGAGGAAATCGGAAAACCAGGGGAAGGGTCTTGAGGAGATCATTTGCATATTCCCAGTGCCTTCTGGGATAAGTGAAGAGTCTCCGCGAGCTCAACGATCATTGGGTGTTGGCCGTTGCAGCTGAAAAGAGGAAATTGGAAAACCAGGGGAAGGGTCTTGAGGAGATCATTTGCATATTCCCAGGGCCTTCTGGGATAAGTGAAGAGTCTCTGCGAGCTCAACGATCACTGGGAAACCACGGAGATCTCAATATGGAAGAGGCCAGGAGCCATTTGGTGAGCTGCATTTCTTGCTACATGTTCACAGACTTACCAGTGGAAAAGCCAAACTTCACATGCCACAAATGCAAGCTTGTGTCCCTGTTGGAGGAAAAGTTGCAAAGTCTCGAAGAGAGGTTAGCTACGTTGAAGATCATTAAGGAAGGTGAAGAGTTCTTAGACAGAGCAGAATTATCTCTTCATGTTACAGAAAGAAAAGAAATTCGAAGTGCACCTGAAGAAACAGAGGAATGGAGACATGTGACCCAGAGAAGCAGGAGGATCAGGAGGCAGTCAGCACCCATACTTCTCAGGAACCAGTACCAGGCTCTCACGCAGGAAAACGATGAAGAAATACATCAGGATAAGACTTTGCCCTCAAACAGCAACCTTGTACGCCTTCAGAGTCCTCCTGGATGGAGAAAGAAAAATGTTGTGAAGAAGAAACGGAGAGTGGTGGTCATGGGGGATTCCCTGTTGAGAGGAACAGAAGCCGTTATCTGCAGACCGGATATAACTTCAAGAGAAATGTGTTGTCTTCCAGGTGCAAAAATTAAAGATGTGTCTGACAGGATATCAGGACTCTTCAGACCTACAGATGACTACCCATTCCTGCTACTACATGTGGGAACAAATGACACCGCAAAAAACGACCTGGAAACCATCTGCAGAGACTTTGAAGACTTAGGCAAGAAAGTGAAAGAACTGGGAGCGCAGGTGGTCTTCTCTTCCATCCTCCCAGTGGATGGCCATGGAACAAAGAGGTGGAATAAGATTCTGCAGGTGAACAACTGGCTACGTCGATGGTGCCGTCAGCAACGATTTGGATTTCTGGATCACGGAGTGAACTACTTATACGATGGACTACTTGCTAGAGATGGGGTGCACCTTACGAAGACTGGTAAGCATGTATTTGGAAGTCGCCTTGCTACACTTGTAAGGAGAGCTTTAAACTAGAACAACATGGGAAGGGAAGCAAAAGACCAGAAAAATCCATATACCTGACAAATGCAATTGAGAACTCTGCTATTAGAAGTGGAAAGGAAGAACAAAGACGAAAGAATCTAATTAATAAAAATATTGGAGAAAGAGAAACCAATCACAAACTAAAATGTTTCTATACTAATGCACAAAGCATGGGCAACAAACAAGGAGAATTGGAACTACTAACACAGGAAAAGAAATATGATGTCATTGGAATCACTGAAACTTGGTGGGACAATACACATGATTGGAATACAAGGCTAGAAGGATACAACTTACATGCAAGAAACAGACTTGATAAACGAGGAGGAGGTGTCGCATTGTATGTTAGAAACGCGTATATCTGCACAGAGATTGAAGCATCAGAGACTGGGAGTTCTGTGGAAACTGTTTGGGTAAGAATACAAGGACAGAACAATGGAAAGGACACCATTGTAGGCATTTACTACAGGCCACCTGTGCAAACTGAAGATATGGATGAACTCTTTATGCATCAAATGGCCAAGTTCTCAAAAAAATATGACATAGTGGTCATGGGAGATTTCAACTATCCAGACATTTGTTGGGAATCTCTCTCAGGCAAAACTAACAGGTCAAGGAAATTCTTATCCTCTCTCGCTGACAACTTTATCTTCCAAAAGGTAGGGGAGAAAACAAGGGGAACTGCTACCTTGGATCTAATCCTTATAAACAGGGAGGAAATGGTTGAGGAGGTAAAAGTGGCTGGGACCCTAGGAGGTAGCGACCATGCTATTTTAGAATTTTGGATAACTAGAGGAGGAAGACATGTGAAGACTCAGACGTCAAGGTTAGATTTCAGAAAGGCAGGTTTTAAGGGATTCAGAAAGAGAATTGGAGGGATCCAATGGCTGGATATCCTTAAAGACAAAAATGTCCAGGAAGGATGGGAAATCTTGAAAAATGAAATTCTCAAACCACAATTGTTAACAATTCCAAAAACAGGGAAGAATAGGAAGCATTTAAGGAAGCCAGGATGGATGAACACAGAACTTAAGCACATGCTAAAAAGGAAGAAAAAAATGTTTATAAAATGGAAAGAGGGAGGAATATCTAAAGAAGAATATAATGCTGTCTGCAGAACCTGCAGGGCACAAATCAGATTAGCTAAAGCTGACAATGATTTGAGGCTTGCAAGAGATGTCAAAAGCAATAATAAAGGATTTTGGGGATATGTCAAAAGTAAAAGAAAAGTCAAAGATGCTATAGGATTTTTACAGGATGAAAATGATGAAATGGTAAGACAGGATGTTGAGAAGGCCGAACTTTTAAATTCCTATTTTGCATCTGTTTTCTCTCAGAAAGGAAATGTAATATCAACTGTTCTTCACTGTCCTATTAAGGGAATAGAAGAATCCAGGATATCTATAAACAGAAAGATAGTGAGGAAACACTTAGCCTAAATGAATTCAAGTCTCCAGGTCCAGATGAATTACACCCCAGAGTACTGAAGGAGATAGCAGAAGAAATTTTTGAACCACTCTCCATAATCTTTGAAAATTCTTGGAGAACAGGAGAAGTCCCAGAAGACTGGAGAAGAGCAAATGTTGTTCCTATCTTCAAAAAGGGGAAGAAGGTGGACCCAGGGAACTATAGGCCGGTGAGTCTGACTTCTATACCAGGAAAGATCTTTGAACAAATTATTAAACAACATGTATGTCAGTACCTGGATAAGAATGAAGTGATTAAACAGAGTCAGCATGGGTTTGTAACTAATAAGTCATGTCAGACTAACTTAATTTCCTTCTATGACGGAATCACTGATTGGGTGGATCAAGGAAATGCTGTAGATATAGTATATCTTGACTTCAGCAAAGCATTTGACAAAGTCTCTCATACAATCCTTATTGAAAAAATGACTAAGTATGGAATGGACAAGGCAACTGTTAGGTGGATTCATAACTGGCTTAATGATCAGACCCAAAGAGTGGTCGTAAATGGCTGCACATCCAGTTGGAAGAATGTCTCAAGTGGGGTACCACAGGGCTCTGTCCTGGGCCCTGTATTGTTCAACATCTTTATCAACGATTTAGATGAAGGAATTGAGGGTAAACTGATTAAATTTGCTGATGACACAAAGCTAGGAGGGATAGCTAATACTAGAGAAGAGAGAGAGAGGATTCAAAAAGATATAAATAAACTGGAGAAGTGGGCAGCAACTAACAGAATGGTTTTTAACAGGGAAAAATGCAAAGTACTACATCTGGGCAATAAAAATGAAAAGAGCATATACAGAATGGGAGGAATAGGCCTAAGCAACAGCACATGTGAAAAAGACTTGGGTATACTAATAGATCACAGACTGAATATGAGTCAACAGTGTGATGCAGCAGCAAAAAAGGCAAATGCAATTCTAGGATGTATTAACAGAAGCATACAGTCGAGATCGCGTGAAGTCATTATTTCCCTCTACTCCTCTTTGGTCAGACCTTATCTGGAATATTGTGTCCAGTTTTGGGCACCACATTTTAAAAAAGGCATCAACAAACTGGAGCAAGTTCAGAATAAGGCGACCAGAATGGTGACCGGTCTGCAAACCCTGTCTTATGAGGAAAGGTTGCAGGATTTGGGATTGTTCAGTTTGCAAAAGAGAAGACTGAGAGGAGACTTAATAGCTGTCTACAAATATCTAAAGGGCTGTCACATTGTAGAAGGATCAACTTTATTCTCATTTGCACAAGGAAAGACTAGAAGCAATGGGATGAAACTGAATGGGAGGAGACACAGATTAGATATTAGAAAAAACTTTTTGACAGTTAGAGTGATCAATGAGTGGAACAAGCTGCCACGAGAAGTGGTGAGTTCTCCTTCAATGGAAGTCTTCAAACAGAGGCTGGACAGACATCTGACTGGAATGATTTAGCGAATCCTGCTTTGAGCAGGGGGTTGGACCAGATGGCCCAGGAGGTCCCTTCCAACTCTACAATTCTATGATTCTATGCATTATGCTCTATTGGGTGGCTGCATTATACTATATGTGGGCTGCATTATACTGTATCAAGGACTATGGGGAATACATTATATGAAGAACAAAGAGGTGCATTATGCTTTGGGAAGTGAATTGTACTACATGGGTGACTATGGCGGTGCATTATACTATATGGAGAACTATGAGGAGTGTATTATACTATATGGAGGACTGAGCAGTGTATTTTAATATATGGAGGGCTATGAGGAGTGTATTATACTATATGGAGGACTGAGGAGTGTATTATACTATATGGAAGACTATGGGGCAGATTATATTATATGGAAGACTATGGGGTGTAAACTGTAGATGTGCTGCTGATAACATGATACCGTATGGTGATCTGTTAGGGTGTGTGCACACGTTGCGGATTAGTCTGCGGCTTTTTCTGCAGAGAATCCATATCTCTTGGCAGAAACCGCAGGGTAAAACACATGCATTTTTCCTGCGGATTCCTAGCATGTGTACAGCGGATTTGATGCAGGTTCTAGTGAGGTTTGGCAGTGCGGATGAGAGAGATTGATTTGTATGTCCCGGAACGTACACTGCAGCTGCGGTTCCGCGAAAAAGAAGTAACATGCTGCGGAAAATAAACCGCAGCAAATCTGCGCGGAATTTTCCGCAGCATGTGCACGGCGGATTTGGTTTTCCATAGGATTAAATGGTACTGTAAATGGAAACTGCTGCGGATCCTCAGGACCAAATCCGCTGCGGATCCGCAGCAAAAACGGCAACATGTGCACACACCCTTAGTGATCCATTAGTGATCATTCTGTCCCCATCATTCTTTCTCAGACAGTGGAAAGAGGCCAGGAAACAAGTATTGAACGACTTCTTCAATTTTGTCGATCATTTAGCGGCCTGAACTCAGCGCATGTAAAATACCATCGAAATGCTTCTGTATGATGTGCAATATGTTAGCATTTGGGGCCCCATTTTAAACTTTGCCTAAAGGCCCCGTCACACATAGCGATCTCGCTAGCGAGATCGCTGCTGAGTCACAATTTTTGTGACACAACAGCGATCTCACCAGCGAGATCGCTGTGTGTGACAGCGATCAGCGACCGGCCCCCCCTGCCGGTATCGCTGATCGCTGCAGGAAAGGCCAGGACTTTTTTTTGGTCGCTGGTCTCCCGCTGGCCACCACACATCGCTGCGTGTGACAGGCGGGAGACCAGCGATCTGCTGGTAACTAATGTGCACATTGGGTATCCAAGGGATAGATCGCTGTGTGTGACGGGGATCAGCGACCGGCCCCCTTGCTGGGTATCGCTGATCATGCTCGATCGGCCTGGGCCTTTTTTTGATCGCTGGTCTCCTGCTGGCCGGCACGCAGGGCCGTATTTGCCATTAGGCACCCTTGGGCACGTGCCTAGGGCGCCAGGATTGCGGAGGGCGGCACCTGAGCGAGTTTGCAAGTTTTTTTTTTTTAAGTCCGGGGTTGGCCCGCCCTCTGCCCGCCCACCTCGTTCTCCCGGGACTGCCCGCCCACCTTATTCTTCTGGGCCTGCCCGCGCGCCCACCTCATTCTTCCAAGCCGCCCACCTCATTCTTCTGGGCCTGAAACCTCATTCTTCTGGGCCTGCCCACCCACCTCATTCTTACGGGCTACCGGCCCACCCCATTCTTCCGGCCCGCCGGCCCACCGCATTTTTCAGGCTGCTGCAGGGGTCTCGGATCCCGCGCCCATCCATGGTCCTCCTCTGATTCTTCTGCTGTACCGAGGACCCGAGGTGCACATGTCTCACTGTTTAGGGCCGTGACAGCCCGGTCTCAGGAGGGCTAGGAGTGTCAGGTGATGAGGCCTGGATGACGAGTGTGGTGTGCTGCCGCCTGCAGGCTAGGCAGGGGAGGAGGGTTGTAGTGGCCGCACCTGCCAGGCTGTGTGTATGTATACCGGGGTGATGCGTCCCGTGTGATACATGGTGCAGGGGCCTCTGATCACTTGTCACTGCTGTGTGGGGACATAGGTGAGTGGCAGGTACTGATGTCACCCAGCGCCATTGTCCATGCTGTATATGGTGGTCGCTGCCTGGAGGCTGTACATGATTATGTAGGGAAGTGTAAACCCCCTGATCTTTGAGGAATGACCCCTGTCCCACCACCACCAGTGTGCGTTCCCCTCCTCCCCGCCACCCCCAGCGCGCGTCCCCCTCCTCCCCGCCACCCCCAGTGTGCGTCCCCCTTCTCCCCGCCACCCCCAGTGTGCGTCCCCCTTCTCCCCGCCACCCCCAGCGTGCGTCCCCCTCCTACCCGCCACCCCCAGCGTGCGCCCCCCGCCTCCCCCAGCGTGCGTCCCCCTCCTCCCCTCCAACCCCAGCGTGCGTCTCCCCCCTCCCCGTCACCCACAACGTGCGTCTCTCCCCTCCGCGCCACCACCGCGTGCATTCCCCTCCTCCTCGCCACCCCCAGTGTCCGTCCCCCTCTTCCCCGCCACCCCCAGCGTGCATTTCCCTCCTACCCGTCACCCCCAGCGTGCGTCTCGCTCCTCCCCGCCACCCCCCAGCATGCGTCCCCCTCCTCCCCGCCACCCCCGCGTTCGTTCCCCTCCCCGCCACCCCCTGCGTGCGTTCCCCTCCTCCTCGCCACCCCTAGTGTGCGTCCCGCTCCTCCCCGCCACCTTCAGCGTGCGTCCCGCTCCTCCTCGCCACCCCTAGTGTGCGTCCCGCTCCTCCCCGCCACCTTCAGCGTGCGTCCCGCTCCTCCCCGCCACCCCCAGCATGCATCTCCCTCCTCCCCGTCACCCCCAGCGTGTGTTTCCCCCCTCCCCGCCACCCCCAGCACACATTGCCCCTCCAATACACTGAGATTCATGGGCCTGTAACATAACATAGGGGCCGGAATGCGCTCAGCCAAGGTGTCTGGTGCTGGTGTTTGTGTTTTTCATTTTTACCTGATAATTAACCAGCAGAGACTCCCTAATGATGAGCACTGTGCCTGTGGGCGCAACCAGCGGGGGCGCCATCTCTATGGCCTGCACCTCAGCAGCCTGTGCGGCCAGGAACACTAGTGACATGTGAGGGGCGAGGATTGATCAGGGTCCTTGTACCTGGAGCCCTCATTATCATAGGAATATTTAAGTTAATAAATTGTTTTTGTAAAGCTTAAAGGGAATCTGTCACCTACTTTTGGCGGGCAATATAAATGAGGTTGGTCCGGACCGATGGGCGGTGTTTGCGATCTTTGCTGCCTCCCCATCCTTGGCCGCTGTCCGCAGTTTTTTCATGAATAGGTGTAGGTGTCCGCCATTTTTCGCGCATGCGCGAAGCATTCTTGGCTCGCACAGGCACAGTATGCTTTGTCCAACTGCAGGCAAAGCTGAAAAGCCTGACTGCGCATGCGCCGGTTAACTAAGCCCCGGAAGTATTTTGCTGTGTTCCGGGGCCTAGTTAACCGACACATGCACAGTCAGGCTTTTCGGGTTTGCCCGCAGTTGGGCAAAGCAAACTGCGTGTGCGCGAGCCAAGAATGCTTAGCACACACGCGAAAAATGGCGGACACCTACACCTATTCATGAAAAAAACTGTGGACGGCGGCCAAGGATGGGGAGGCGGCAAAGATCGCAAACACCGTCCATCGGACCGGACCGACCTCATTTAAATTGCCCGCCAAAAGTAGGTGACAGATTCCTTTTAAGGGTACGTTCACACAGGGCGTTTTTGCAGCATTTTTTATGCTATTTTTCAGCTGCTTTTTCCATTACCAGCAAAACCTATGAGATTTCAGAAATCTCAAACACAGTTTTTTTGTCATCAGGATTTTATGCTTTGCTCTGTGTTTTTTCATAGAATCATAGAATTGTAGAGTTGGAAGGGACCTCCTGGGCCATCTGGTCCAACCCCCTGCTCAAAGCAGGATTCGCTAAATCATCCCAGTCAGATGTCTGTCCAGCCTCTGTTTGAAGACTTCCATTGAAGGAGAACTCACCACTTCTCGTGGCAGCCTGTTCCACTCATTGATCACTCTAACTGTCAAAAAGTTTTTTCTAATATCTAATCTGTGTCTCCTCCCATTCAGTTTCATCCCATTGCTTCTAGTCTTTCCTTGTGCAAATGAGAATAAAGTTGATCCTTCTACAATGTGACAGCCCTTTAGATATTTGTAGACAGCTATTAAGTCTCCTCTCAGTCTTCTCTTTTGCAAACTAAACATTCCCAAATTCTGCAACCTTTCCTCATAAGACAGGGTTTGCAGACCGGTCACCATTCTGGTCGCTCTTTTCTGAACTTGCTCCAGTTTGTTGATGTCTTTTTTAAAATGTGGTGCCCAAAACTGGACACAATATTCCAGATGAGGTCTGACCAAAGAGGAGTAGAGGGAAATAATGACTTCACGTGATCTAGACTGTATGCTTCTGTTAATACATCCTAGAATTGCATTTGCCATTTTTGCTGCTGCATCACACTGTTGACTCATATTCAGTCTGTGATCTATTAGTATACCCAAGTCTTTTTCACATGTGCTGTCACTTAGCCCTATTCCTCCCATTCTGTATATGCTTTTTTAATTTTTATTGCCCAGATGTAATACTTTGCATTTCTCCCTGTTAAAAAACATTGTTAGTTGCTGCCCACTTCTCCAGTTTATTTATATCTTTTTGAATCCTCTCTCTCTTCTCTAGTATTAGCTATCCCTCCTAGCTTTGTGTCATCAGCAAATTTAATCAGTTTACCCTCAATTCCTTCATCTAAATCGTTGATAAAGATGTTGAACAATACAGGGCCCAGGACAGAGCCCTGTGGTACCCCACTTGAGACATTCTTCCAACTGGATGTGCAGCCATTTACGACCACTCTTTGGGTCCGATCACTAAGCCAGTTATGATTCCACCTAACAGTTGCCTTGTCCATTCCATACTTAGTCATTTTTTCAATAAGAATTGTATGAGAGACTTTGCCAAATGCTTTGCTGAAGTCAAGATATACTATATCTACAGCATTTCCTTGATCCACCCAATCAGTGATTCCGTCATAGAAGGAAATTAAGTCTGACATGACTTATTAGTTACAAACCCATGCTGACTCTGTTTAATCACTTCATTCTTATCCAGGTACTGACATACATGTTGTTTAATAATTTGTTCAATGATCTTTCCTGGTATAGAAGTCAGACTCACCGGCCTATAGTTGCCTGGATCCACCTTCTTCCCCTTTTTGAAGATAGGAACAACATTTGCTCTTCTCCAGTCTTTTTGACATAGAGCATGTCACTTCTTTCAGCATTTTTCCAGCATTTTTCATCGACTGACTTGAATGGATGGTGAAAAATGCTTCAAATGCGCTGGTTGACTTTTTTTGCAGCGTATTTGAAAAATGCAACGAAAAACGCACCAAAAACGCACCAAAAACGTACCTAAACCTGCGTTTTTGCTGCAGCTTCTTTGCTGCCAAGAAATCAGGTTTTGCTGCAGAAAAAAAATCAGCAAAAATGCCCTGTGTGAACTTACTCTATAGTGTAGTTTTAAGTCAGAGAGGGAAGGTTAAGGATGAGCTAGCAAGGTGCAGGGACAGGTAGTGATGGCTGCTTGCGGACATGTGTGGCACTCAGAGGCATATCTGGGGGGGGCAACTGGCAGGGGGGCGCAGTCGGGCCGCCTAATGCGGTAGTCCGCAGTGTCTCCCCTGACGGCTGCGTTCTGCCGCCCCCGGACTGGGAGGCGGCAGTTATCTGCGCCGGCTGTCAAGCTGACAGCCGGCACAGAGAAGCTGCAGTGCGCCGGATCCCAGGGATCAATTGTACTGGCGTCTGTATAGACTCCAGTACAACTGAAGCTCTGACCGCTGGGTCAGAGCAATGCCAGCAGCGTGATCAGGTCATATGATCACGCTGCTGACGTCAATTGCCGGCGCCCAGAGCTAACACTGGTGGAAAGTGTGCTCCACTTTGGAGCTGAAGAAACCACCAAAGATGGGAGATGAGGGGATTTGGAGTGGGGGGAGGGGTACATAATGTGTGGGGGGGATTTGAAGTGGGGGGTGTACATAATGTGTGTGGGGATTTGGAGTTGGGATGGGGGGTACTTAATGTGTGTGGGATGATTTGGAGTGGGGATGGGGGGATTTAATGTGTGGGGAGATTCGAGAGGACCCAAAATGAAGAGTATGTATGAGGACATGTATGAGGAAACAGTATGGGGGATGGGTGCAGACAGTATGGGGAGCGAACGGGTAAATGTATGTGGACACAGTATGAGTAGCGATGGGAAAAATGTATGTGGACACAGTATGGGGAGTGAGGGTGATGGGATGTGTGCAGACACAGCATGGGAAGTCATAGGGTAAAGATACTGTCACACTTAGCGATGTACCAGCGATCCCGACCAGCGATATGACGCGGTCAGGATCGCTGGTGCATCGCTAAGTGGTCGCTAGTGAGCTGCCGCACAGGCAGATCTCACTAGCGACATCGCTGGGGACGGGGGTCGCTACTTACCTGTCACACCAGGCGATCCTGCGTCCTCCCGCCCGCGTCCACGCGTCGCTCGTCGGCACAGCAGGAAGCGCCACAGGAAGCTGACGACGAGAAACAGTCCAGGACGTTCTCGCGCGATCAGCGATAACCAGCGGGGGAGCGGGTCGTAGGTAAGTATCATACACATCGATATCGCTAGCAATATCGCTATAACGTCACAAGTTATAGCGATATTGCTAGCGATATCGCTTAGTGTGACAGTACCTTAAGTATGAGGAGACAGTATGGTGAACAGGTGGGATAATAGAGGAGACAGTATGGTGAACAGAGGGGAATAGTGTGAGGCAACAGTATATTGCAGATATTTTTATTTAGGAGCATTATAATGACACTTCTATCTTTAAGGGCATCATGTGGAGATTTGCTGCAGAAGACCGGAGAAGATGGACGTCTGCAGAGATGGCTGTGGATGAGAAAACTCATCATGGGGTCGGGACAAGAAGAAGAAAAGAACAATAACTACTCCAGAGACGATGTCATCTATAAGGTACCTGGATGTAAATATTATTTGTGATACTGACTAATTCTCTTGCTTTTATTTATGTTAGGAGTAGAGTTGAGCGACTTTTGGTTTTTTAGGGTCGAGTTTCGTTTCGTGAAACCCGACTTTTCCAAAAGTCGGGTCGAGCAAGATCGTCCGATTATAGGGAAAAGTCGGGGTCGTCCCGAAACACGAAACCCAATGTAAGTCAATGGGGAATAAAAGTCGGCAGTGAGAGGAGGACAGGAAACACACCTACAGTGCCCATTTGAATGCCAAAAGCATCAATTCTTCTTACTTAAGCTTGTCAACCTTAATTAACTTCATAATACAAGTTACGCACTGAAAAATGGGGGTTATTTGGCTAAAGTTGTGGGGGGTAGGGCTGGCTCCAGGTTTTCATGTGCCCTGGGCGAAAGAGCGCCCCTTTAACACATACCACAACTCATCATGCTCCGATACGGCAGAGAAATAGCGGTGTAGTACAATGAAAAATACTTCACTTTTTACATCTCATGACGAGGCCCATCTATTTCTCCATACAGAATCATTGGTCCCATATAATGTTTGAAACAGTATATGATGAGCTCCACATAATGCTACAGTATTTGTTGGTCCCCATGGATGAAGCTCCACTGTCTTATGGGCCCAAATAATGCTCCAAACATAACGGGCCCCATTTCTAATGCTCTAGTGTATAATGGGCCCTGTAAATGCTGCTCCAGTGTCTGATGTCCACCTTTGGAATGTTCCAGTGTATGGTGGGCCCCATCTATCATTCTCCAGAGTATAGTGCTCCCCAAAAATTGCTGTCCCAACATTGAAAACAATCAAATAAGTCTCCTCGCTAGGGAATCCCTGTACTAGTCAGGAGTCTGGACTCCTCGTCGTCCCCATCTTCCATCTCACTGCACAGTATTTCAACCTTGCAAGTGTTGTGATCCTGAGCAAGCAGGGGGGGCCCACTCGTTGGCGATGGCACTGGCACAGGGCCCCTGATAGTACGGTGGTGTGTCTGATGGCGGGTGGGCCGAACCTGCACTTTCATCTGCAGCTTCCTCTTTGTCACGTGTAAGATGGAACTGTATATGGGAAGGGTAACCTGAGTTTCATCAGGGTCAGATTCAGTCCGTGTAGCGTGCGAGGGGAATGTAGTAGTCTGGGTCAATGTACCAGCAGATTCATCGAGCAGTGGCTGGGCATCAGTGCACTTGTGTCGCCCCCAGGAGTACGGTCGCCACAGTGGCATTACCTTCCTCCTAGGGAGTGTGATGTCATGCTTGGGAGCAACGAAGGATCTCTCTAGCAGGTTAACTGATTGGGAGGCGTTATTCCCACGAGTCATGACCCTCCAAACAGCGTTCATGAAGGCAAAGTGTTTGTTTTACGTGAGCAGTATGGTTGCAAAGCTGAACCTTAAAGGAATGTCCAGAAGGGCACCACCAGGAGTGGAGCCTACTGCGTAATTTGACTCAACACGGGCAACCTCAACCATGCCAGCTACAGAACAGATGCACACATTGCAAGCTTAATTCCGTTAACGAACGAGACTCCGTCATGCCCCGCGGTCCGAGTCCTGCTTACTAGAGGGACACGTGAGGCTCTGGCACATGAGATTGGCCAATAACTGGTGTGTCATGCCCTTACATGTCCGTGGCTGCATGTGCGCTACACTGAAAAGGCCAGCGTTTGTCGCTTACAGGTGCAGATAACCCGCTGAACAACGTTAGTGATGGGGATCTGTGATTACAATTATTACCTGCGAACGATGATTTCCCAGTAAGTGCAGGTCAACCGCAGTTCCGGAATTAGGCCTAACCGTCATTCCTGAAAAAATTAAAAACTTACGTGTGCAAACCACAGGTGCTGTAGCTTGCTTAACAGCTCACCAGCCGTTCTCACGCCCAGTATGGATTACACGTGATTGCACAAAGGTGAGAAAGGGTACCGTATCCCCAGATAACATGTATGGATAGCGTACACATTCAAAATATATGTCTATACATCAGGAGGCAGGCTCAGACGGTGTTAGGCCCAGTATGGATTGCACGTGATTGCACAAAGGTTAGAAAGGGTACCGTATCCCCGGATAACATGTATGGATAGCGTACACATTCAAAATATATGTCTATACATCAGGAGGCAGGCTCAGACGGTGTTAGGCCCAGTATGGATTGCACGTGATTGCACAAAGGTTAGAAAGGGTACCGTATCCCCGGATAACATGTATGGATAGCGTACACATTCAAAATATATGTCTATACATCAGGAGGCAGGCTCAGATGGTGTTAGGCCCAGTATGGATTGCACGTGATTGCACAATGGTTAGAAAGGGTACCGTATCCCCGGATAACATGTATGGATAGCGTACACATTCAAAATATATGTCTATACATCAGGAGGCAGGCTCAGACGGTGTTAGGCCCAGTATGGATTGCACGTGATTGCACAAAGGTTAGAAAGGGTACCGTATCCCCGGATAACATGTATGGATAGCGTACACATTCAAAATATATGTCTATACATCAGGAGGCAGGCTCAGACGGTGTTAGGCCCAGTATGGATTGCACGTGATTGCACAAAGGTTAGAAAGGGTACCGTATCCCCAGATAACATGTATGGATAGCGTACACATTCAAAATATATGTCTATACATCAGGAGGCAGGGTCAGACAGTGTTAGGCCCAGTATGGATTGCACGTGATTGCAAAAAGGTTAGAAAGGGTACCGTATCCCCGGATAACATGTATGGATAGCGTACACATTCAAAATATATGTCTATACATCAGGAGGCAGGCTCAGACGGTGTCAGGCACAGTATGAATTTGACGGCCCAGATTACACAGCAGAGGAGCAGGGAGAGGTAAAGATTGCAAATGCTGGGGCCCTGCCCAAGCAAGGGGGGCCCACTCGTGGGCGTCGGTACTGGCACTGGGCCCCTCATAGTACAGCGGTGTGTCTGACGGCGGGTGTGCACCACCACCATCAGAGACACTTGATTGCACTATGAGGGACCCTGTGCCAGTGCCCGTGCCCAAGAGTCGGCCTACCCACCTGTCCAGGGCAACGGCACTCGCACGGTGTCGTGCGCTAGGTGGTGACCCCGGCCATGGGGGGGGAGGCAGCACAGTTAGGGAGTTTTAGGAAGTGGCATATGTTGATGTTGGACATTCAGCTGATGCAAAAGGCGAAATAGGTGAAGTCCCAGGAAGAGGTGGACCAAAGCAAGCCATTTTTCTGTCACCCTATGTGTCATCAGGGGAAGGTGGGACAAAATCCTTGGAAACCCATGCATGGTTCATTTTAATGAAGGTTAGATCATCCACATTTTGGGTTGACAGGCGGGTCCTTTTTTCTGTCAGGATTGATCCACCTGCACTGAAGACTCTTTCCGATAGCACACTTGCAGCTGGGCAAGCGAGCTCCTGTAAGGCATATTGGGCCAATTCAGGCCAGGTGTCCAGTTTAGCGGCCCAATAGTCAAAGGGGAATGACCTGTGTGGGAGAACATCGATATGGGAGGAAAAGTAGTTTGTAACCATAGTTGACAACTGCTGTCTCCTGTCACTTTCCATCGATGCAGTATTACCAGTTGTGTGAGCGGTATTTGAAAAATCAGTCCACAACATTGTCATGAAACCCCTGTCTCCAACGCCACTTCTGCTGTGTGCACCACGAACACCTCTGCCAAGCTGCCCCCGGCCCATACGGCTCGTGTGAGAACCATCACCGCTGCTGTGTGCTGGGAATGCCTCAAGCAACCGATTTACCAGAGTTGCTTGTTTATTAGCCAATATTAGGTCAAGGTTCTCCTGTGGCATGATGTTTTGTAATTTGCCTTTATAGCGTGGATCCAGGATGCTGGCCAACCAGTAGTCGTCATCGTTCATCATTTTGGCAATGCGGGGGTCCCTTTTTAGGATCTGCAAGGCATAATCTGACATGTGGGCCAATGTTCCCGGTGTCAATGATGCACTGCGAGTGCTGGGTGGAGGAGCACTTTCTGGCAAATCCACATCCCTCCAGTCACGCACAAACCCTGTACCAGACCTTGCCACGCCAACATTTTCACTTGCCCCACGAGATGCATCCTCCTCCCCTAAGTAATCATCCCCATCATCATCCTCCTCCTCCTCTTCTTCCTCCACCTCGTCCAGGAGAGGTCCCTGAGCAGACAATGGCTGAATGTCATCAAGGATTCCCTCCTCCTCTTCCTCCTCATCAACATTGGCTGCAGACGCCTGCTCCTTAAGGTGCGTCAAAGTTTGCATGAGCAGACGCATAAGTGGGATGCTCATGCTTAGGATGGCGTCGTCTGCGCTTACCAGCCGTGTGCATTCCTCAAAACACTGAAGGACTTTACAGAGGTCTTTCAGCTTCGACCACTGCACACCTGTCAACTCCATGTCTGCTCTCAAAGTGCCTGGCCGTGTATCCTCCCACAAATGCATTATGGCCTGCCTCTGCTCGCACAGCCGCTCCACCATGTGCAGGGTGGAGTTCCACCTTGTTGCAATGTCGATAATGAAGCGGTGGTTGGGAAGGTGGAGCAATCGCTGCAGCTTCTGCATACGAACGGAGTGTACAGGCGACCGGCGGATGTGCGCGCACAGTCTTCGCACCTTCTGGAGCAGGGCTGTTAACTCCGGATAATTTTTGAGGAAGCACTGCACCACCAGGTTCAAGGTGTGAGCCAAGCAAGGTATGTGGCTGAGTTTTGAAAGGGCTATGGCTGCCACAAAATTACGGCCGTTATCACTAACTACCTTGCCTGCCTCAAGATGTACACTGCCCAGCCATGACTCAGTTTGTCACTTCAAGTACTCGGCCAGCACCTCGGCGGTGTGTCTGTTGCCCAAACACATCATCTGCAACACAGCCTGCTGATGCTTTCCACTAGCTGCTCGATAGGGGGACACATCGTGTGCAACAGTGGCAGCTGCAGATGGAGTGCTCGTACGACTGCACTCTGTGGACGAGCTTTCGCTTCTGGAGGAGGAGGAGGAGGGTCGAACGCCTACAGCCAACTGTTTCCTATACCGTGGGCTAGGCAGCACTGTCCCACCACCGCTGTCCCCTGTGGACCCTGCATCCACCACATTAACCCAGTGCGCAGTGATGGACACGTAACGGCCCTGGCCATGCCGACTGGACCATACATCAGTTGTGAGGTGCACCTTTCCGCTCACTGACTGCTTGAGTGCATGGACAATGCGGTCTTTCACATGATGGTGGAGGGCTGGGATGGCTTTGCGAGAGAAGAAGTGGCGACTGGGTAGGTCATAGCGTGGTACTGCATAGGCCATGAGTTCACGGAAAGCTGTGCTTTCCACCAACCGAAAGGGCATCATCTCAAACGAGATTAGTTTGGCAATGTGGGCGTTCAAACCCAGTGTACGCGGATGAGAGACTGAGTACTTTCTTGACCTACTCATAGTGTCTGGGAGGGTGAGCTGGACTTGAGAGCTGCATATGGTGGAAGTAGCGGTGGACAGGGCGGACTGAGAGAGGGTTGATGATGGTGATGGAGTTGGTGTTCTTTCTGATGGCCTAGAATCAGTCTTTCGTTGATATAACAGTGGGATTCCCTGACTGCTGTGGCCTTGCAACGACACCTCAACATTTGCTGCTGTGCTAACCGGTGGGCTTACAGTGGGGGAAACAATGTAGCGTTGCTGACTACTTTCGTTGTGATCAGTTGCACATGTGGCACTTGAGGTTTGGTGTTGTGTCCACGCTTGCAAGTGCATGCTGGTTAAATGTCTAAGCATGCAACTGGTATTCAAATTTTTCAGATTTTTCCCTCGGCTAAAGGTCTTTGCGCACTTCTTACAGATAACCTTGGCCTGATCATGAGGATTTTGTTCAAAAAAGTGCCACACTGCACTCTTCCTACTTTGGCAGACATTTTGCGGCCTAGCACGCTGTGATCTTTTGACCCTCTGGACAAGCTGTCCAGCAACTCTTTTGATGTTTGGAACCTGTCTTTGGAGTGCTCCGGGCCTGCCAGATAACAGCTGTTGCGATGTCGATGTCTGCTGTGGATGCTCCTCATCTGAGCTATTGGAAGCAGCACCCTCTTCCCCCAATGGATGCCAATCTGGGTCAACAACTGGGTCATCCATCACCTCCTCTTCTATGTCATGTGCACCTTCCTCTGTGTCACCGTGTATGGTGGTATAGTGTGCGGGAAGGGGCACCTGAGTCTCATCAGGGTCAGAATCTGGCTCTGTACACTGCGAGGACAATGTAGTGCTCTGAGTGAATGTACCAGCAGAATCATCCATCAGCGGCTGTGCATCAGTGCACTCCATGTCAGATTCATCTTGGCCTGGGTAATTCACCATTTCACTTGATAATCCAGGCATGGTATGTGAAAACAGCTCCATGGAGTAATCAGTACTATGGCCTGCGTCATCCTTCAATCTTGGTTGGGGTGAAGGACACAAGGAAAGGTGTGGTTCATGAACATGAGCCTCCAATGACGACTCAGTGCTTTTACTTTTTACAACTGAAGAAGAGGAGGCGATAGAGCTGGAGGCTGAGTCAGCAATGTAAGACAAAACTTTTTCCTGATGCTCTGGCTTTAAAAGCGGTTTGCCAACTCCTAGAAAACTAAGCGTTCAAGGCCTTATGTAGCCAGACGATGACGCAGGCTCAACACCTCCTGCATTCGGTCCTATTTTGCTCTTGCCACTACCATCAGATCCACCACCAACACCATCATTACCGGCTGCCAACCCCCGCCCAATTCCAAGGCCTCTTCCACCAGCCTTCCTCATTTTTGGTAGAAATGTAGACAAAATCCAACAAACTATATAGTAATGTAAAACAAGGTACAAGGTGTCTATAGGACAGGGGAGATTTTTAATTTCTGCACACACTTGTGGACACTGGACACTTATGGATTGTGTGAGGCCCACTGAGTATCTGAGCACTCTGTCACAGGCTCGATGGCAGAGCTGTGACCAAAGTGACTAGAGGATAAGGGAGATTTTTAATTTCTGCACACACTTGTGGACACTGGACACTTATGGATTGTGTGAGGCCCACTGAGTATCTGAGCGCTCTGTCACAGGCTCGATGGCAGAGCTGTGACCAAAGTGACTAGAGGATAAGGGAGATTTTTAATTTCTGCACACACTTGTGGACACTGGACACTTATGGATTGTGTGAGGCCCACTGAGTATCTGAGCGCTCTGTCACAGGCTCGATGGCAGAGCTGTGACCAAAGTGACTAGAGGATAAGGGAGATTTTTAATTTCTGCACACACTTGTGGACACTGGACACTTATGGATTGTGTGAGGCCCACTGAGTATCTGAGCGCTCTGTCACAGGCTCGATGGCAGAGCTGTGACCAAAGTGACTAGAGGATAAGGGAGATTTTTAATTTCTGCACACACTTGTGGACACTGGACACTTATGGATTGTGTGAGGCCCACTGAGTATCTGAGCGCTCTGTCACAGGCTCGATGGCAGAGCTGTGACCAAAGTGACTAGAGGATAAGGGAGATTTTTAATTTCTGCACACACTTGTGGACACTGGACACTTATGGATTGTGTGAGGCCCACTGAGTATCTGAGCGCTCTGTCACAGGCTCAATGGCAGAGCTGTGACCAAAGTGACTAGAGGATAAGGGAGATTTTTAATTTCTGCACACACTTGTGGACACTGGACACTTATGGATTGTGTGAGGCCCACTGAGTATCTGAGCGCTCTGTCACAGGCTCGATGGCAGAGCTGTGACCAAAGTGACTAGAGGATAAGGGAGATTTTTAATTTCTGCACACACTTGTGGACACTGGACACTTATGGATTGTGTGAGGCCCACTGAGTATCTGAGCGCTCTGTCACAGGCTCGATGGCAGAGCTGTGACCAAAGTGACTAGAGGATAAGGGAGATTTTTAATTTCTGCACACACTTGTGGACACTGGACACTTATGGATTGTGTGAGGCCCACTGAGTATCTGAGCGCTATGTCACAGGCAGAAATTGGCTAGTGTATCACAAACTACAAGGTGTATGTAGAATTGGGCAGAATTGGAATCTCCCTAGAGTGCAGGTCTGTAAGAACGGAACATGTCCTCGACTTATTCTCACAGAGTGACTCACTGATAGCTTCACTGTGGCTGTGATAACAGCCGTTACACGGTACTGTGTGAGGAGCGTACACCGCTGTATGGTGTGAAAAAATGCACGCTCAGTACCTCAGCAGGACAAAAAAAAAATTGTGATTGCTTTTAAAAAAGCAGTTTGCGGAGCAGTGGGTAAACAGCAATGCAGGAATGTCAGGAAGCCTTAGAAGGCAGCCCAACAACCAACACCACTGATACACCACTGTATAGCCTCCCCTTGCACTGCACAGTGACTGGTGTGTTGTACAGGCAAAATCGCTAGCAGCAGAAGCAGTTTTTTTTTCTTCTTCTCAGCAGGACAAAAAAAAAAATTGGGATTGCTTTTAAAAAAGCAGTTTGCGGAGCAGTGGGTAAACAGCAATGCAGGAATGTCAGGAAGCCTTAGAAGGCAGCCCAACAACCAACACCACTGATACACCACTATATAGCCTCCCCTTGCACTGCACAGTGACTGGTGTGTTGTACAGGCAAAATCGCTAGCAGCAGAAGCAGTTTTTGGTGTCTTCTTCCCTGCCTAACGCTCTCCCTACAAAATCAGCAGCAGCAGCAGCTCTCCCTATGCTGAGATCAGCATGAGTAACATGGCGGTCGGCGTGCACGCCCTTTTATACCCCCTGTGACGCCCCCCAAAGCAAGCCAATCACTTGCATGCCCTTCTGAAAGATGGTGGTGACCCGTGCCTATGTCATCACGTTGCCCAGTGTCCGTGGATCCTGATTGGCTGAAAAAGAGCGCAAAACAAACTTTTGAAACGCGACTTTGGCTCGTAAGTCGCCGACCTCGTGGCCGACCTCATCCTAGGGTCGGGTTTCGTTTCATGAAACCCGACTTTTGAATTTTTTCGACCCGTTTCGCTCAACTCTAGTTAGGAGCATTAAAGGGCTTGTCCAGGTTTGTGCTGAGTCTGCAGTCATTCCTTGTGACTGCAGACTTATGAATTCTCACAGTGCTGACTGAACGCTGTTAGGATTCTCACATGCCGGTAATTTACATACATGCGGTCACATGTTGACTAGACGTGTGGCCTCACTCAATGAAAATGAACGGAGTGAGGTCAGACACATCTAGTCGGAATGTGGCCAGAAGTATATAAATCACATGCTTGTGCTGACATGACTGTCCACTCTTGCCACTGCTACGGGAGAATCCTAAAAGTGTGCAGTGCATTCGTTGTGAGAATTCAGAAGCCTGCAATGTAAGGATTCAGCGCTGCAGGTTCCAGTAGTCACATAGCTCCCAAGTGTCCCGGATTCCGCGGGACAGTCCAGTTTTTGCCCCTCCCGCACGCTATACTATTTGTCCCGCACTGCAGGGAGACAAGCCGCAGGCCCCTCCCCATACTCGCCCTCCCAGAGACGCACCGAAGCCAGTCACAGCCTGCAATGAACGCTAGGCTGTAATTAGTTCTCTTCTCTGTGGGCACAGGGCCTGTGATGAGGTCACAGGAGGGGAGGAGTTAGGAGTCACAAGATCATCATGTGACTCCTCTCCTCCTGTGACCTCATCACAGGTCCTGTGCCCACAGAGAAGAGAACTAATTACAGCCTAGCGTTCATTGCAGGCAGTGAGGGGCTCTGGTGATCAGGTGCATCAGTGTGTGCAGGACTCTGCTGTGCTGGTTGTCATGGTGCTGGATGAGTGAAGTTTATGTGTGGGGTCAGGAGGGGTTTACAGGGAGGATGTAGCAGAGCCGTGTGTGTATGGAGCGGAGCCGTGTATGAAGGAGGTGTACGGAGCGGAGCCGTGTGTGTATGGAGCGGAGCCGTATGTACGGAGCGGAGCCGCGTGTGTACGAGGTGTATGGAGCAGAGATGCTTATAGAGCGGAGCTGCATGTATGAGGTGTATGGAGCGGAGCCATGTGTGTACGGAGCGGAGCCGCGTGTGCATAGGTCCCAACCGTCCCGATTCCCGCGGGACAGTCCCGATTTCGGGTCCGTATCTCGCCGTCCCGGCCGGGAAGCTTTCTATCCCGCGATCGCGGTGTATGACCGCAAAATACAGCACTCTGAGCCGCACATCATGTTCCACCGGAAGTGACGTACTGTAAGCTGACCGCCGGAAATGACTGCTGACCTCATTTCCGGCGGTCAGCTTATAGCATGTCACCTCAGGAGGAGGTAATCGTTCGGGACTCCGCGGGAGGACAGAGAACCGGCGGCGGCGTATCAGCACTGCATACCGTACAGCATGTCACCTCAGGAGGAGGTAATCATTCAGGACTCCGCGGGAGGACAGAGATGCGGCGGCGGGCGGCGGCGCATCAGCGCTCCGTACCCGGCTCTCACTCTAACAAAGATGATCATGCCTGATCCTGCCTGTTTCTCTCTGTCACATGCTGCCGCGGCGCATGGAGCGGCAGCATGTGAGAGCGAGACAGGCAAGATGGGATCTCATATGTTAGAGAGTGAGAGCCTGAGCCGGGTACTGTATGGAGCACTCACTTGTCCACCGGGCCGGGGGGGAGGGATTGTTTACAGCCTGGCCAGAGAGTGACACAGACAGGGCTTAGGCGCTGCACTGTGCCAGCCATTTCTTTTCATGTCATCCTCAGTGCTTTGGATGATGTGGAAACAAATGGCTGGCACAGTGCAGTGCCTAAGCCCTGTCTGCGTCACTCTCTGGCTGTAAACAGTGTCTCACTTGGCTGTCATGCCTCAGGACTGAGAGGTTAGTATATTGCCACTCACCTAGGGTCTTGACTGTCACTGCGATCTGCTTGGTGAGAGGAGGCGGCAGGTTGATGAGCACCACCAGGTCCATGTCCTGGTGCAGTAATACGTCGTCAATGCGGCTGGTGTAAAAGGGCACAGTCATCTCCTTGATGATCTCCTCGGCCTCCTTCTGCGTCCTGCCCCTTAAAGCCTTCACAGAAAACCCCTCCTCTTTTACCAAGTTTGCATTAATACTTTAATTCATTACTTTTAAATAATTTTTTTTCTCTGTTTATAATTATTGTTTATGAAACAGTGTGATCAGCAGTGCTAAATGGGTGCGGTTGGGGCGTGGATATGGGTGTGACTACTAAAAAGGGTGTGGCTAGGGGCGTGGCCTACAATTTGCCGCTACGAGCGCCGCAGCCTTTGTCCCTCTTTGCCTTCTTCAAAAGTTGGGAGGTATGGTAGTCATCACATGGACACTTCACTCATATGCGACTTTCATACTTGTTGCCCTGTGACAACGAGCTTCTCTTCCTGCTTCTTTCAGTTTTTCACTGGACGTTGAGAGCATTAGGGAGAGCAGCTCGTCGGTACATGACTAAGTGTGCAAATTGCATGTGTGCGGGGGAGGAGGGAAGGTGCCGAACCGCGTTCTTGCCCCAGGTGCCAGAGGGCATAGATACACCTCTGGCAGCACTTGCAGTTTTGCACTTGCGATGAGACAAAAAAACACTGCTAGCAGCATTTTTTTTCTGTTACTGCAAGTACTGCATTTGCCGAATTGCAGCAAAACCACAAGTGCTGCATATGTCCGCAAGTCCCATAGGGAATGAATGAGGCCGAACGCAGTGTTGCCGTAAGTAATTCGTTACGCGGCAGATGCGGAAAAACTGCTGGATCTGTCGTGAATGGCAAAAATCGCTGATGTGAAAGTAGCCTAAGTCACTGCTGACATTGTCTGCATTAGTCATACTCACCAATGGGGGGAGGCAGCACGAAAAGTGCCTAGGGCAGCATAAACTCTAAATACGGCCCTGCCAGCAAGCATCACTGCGTGTGGCAGCGAGAGACCAGCGATCAGCGACGCTGTTTTCTAATGTAAACATCGGGTATCCAGAAGCCGCGCGGCTCTTAGATACCCGATGTATTTTGAAAGAGGTGACAGCAGGAGAGACTGCCATCCACAAAGCAGGGGATCAGCTGACGTTACTGAACCCCACTGAGACACGGGAGCAAGTGTCTCTTTCCGTGTGGACGGCACTTCCGAACTACAACTGGCTGTGTTGAAGCCCAGGAAATAGGAGGGTGTAGGCAGAGGCCTACTGTATTTTGAATGAGGTGACAGCAGGAGAGACTGCCATCCACACAGCAGGGGATCAGCTGACGTTACTGAACCCCACTGAGACACGGGAGCAAGTATCTCTTTCCGTGTGGACGGCACTTCCGAACTACAACTGGCTGTGTTGAAGCCCAGGAAATAGGAGGGTGTAGGCAGAGGCCTACTGTATTTTGAATGAGGTGACAGCAGGAGAGACTGCCATCCACACAGCAGGGGATCAGCTGACGTTACTGAACCCCACTGAGACACGGGAGCAAGTATCTCTTTCCGTGTGGACGGCACTTCCGAACTACAACTGGCTGTGTTGAAGCCCAGGAAATAGGAGGGTGTAGGCAGAGGCCTACTGTATTTTGAATGAGGTGACAGCAGGAGAGACTGCCATCCACACAGCAGGGGATCAGCTGACGTTACTGAACCCCACTGAGACACGGGAGCAAGTATCTCTTTCCGTGTGGACGGCACTTCCGAACTACAACTGGCTGTGTTGAAGCCCAGGAAATAGGAGGGTGTAGGCAGAGGCCTACTGTATTTTGAATGAGGTGACAGCAGGAGAGACTGCCATCCACACAGCAGGGGATCAGCTGACGTTACTGAACCCCACTGAGACACGGGAGCAAGTATCTCTTTCCGTGTGGACGGCACTTCCGAACTACAACTGGCTGTGTTGAAGCCCAGGAAATAGGAGGGTGTAGGCAGAGGCCTACTGTATTTTGAATGAGGTGACAGCAGGAGAGACTGCCATCCACACAGCAGGGGATCAGCTGACGTTACTGAACCCCACTGAGACACGGGAGCAAGTATCTCTTTCCGTGTGGACGGCACTTCCGAACTACAACTGGCTGTGTTGAAGCCCAGGAAATAGGAGGGTGTAGGCAGAGGCCTACTGAATTTTGAATGAGGTGACAGCAGGAGAGACTGCCATCCACACAGCAGGGGATCAGCTGACATTACTGAACCCCACTGAGACACGGGAGCAAGTATCTCTTTCCGTGTGGACGGCACTTCCGAACTACAACTGGCTGTGTTGAAGCCCAGGAAATAGGAGGGTGTAGGCAGAGGCCTACTGTATTTTGAATGAGTTTACAGCAGGAGAGACTGCCATCCACACAGCAGGGGATCAGCTGACGTTACTGAACCCCACTGAGACACGGGAGCAAGTGTCTCTTTCCGTGTGGACGGCACTTCCGAACTACAACTGGCTGTGTTGAAGCCCAGGAAATAGGAGGGTGTAGGCAGAGGCCTACTGTATTTTGAATGAGTTTACAGCAGGAGAGACTGCCATCCACACAGCAGGGGATCAGCTGACGTTACTGAACCCCACTGAGACACGGGAGCAAGTATCTCTTTCCGTGTGGACGGCACTTCCGAACTACAACTGGCTGTGTTGAAGCCCAGGAAATAGGAGGGTGTAGGCAGAGGCCTACTGTATTTTGAAAGAGGTGACAGCAGGAGAGACTGCCATCCACAAAGCAGGGGATCAGCTGACGTTACTGAACCCCACTGAGACACGGGAGCAAGTGTCTCTTTCCGTGTGGACGGCACTTCCGAACTACAACTGGCTGTGTTGAAGCCCAGGAAATAGGAGGGTGTAGGCAGAGGCCTACTGTATTTTGAATGAGGTGACAGCAGGAGAGACTGCCATCCACACAGCAGGGGATCAGCTGACGTTACTGAACCCCACTGAGACACGGGAGCAAGTATCTCTTTCCGTGTGGACGGCACTTCCGAACTACAACTGGCTGTGTTGAAGCCCAGGAAATAGGAGGGTGTAGGCAGAGGCCTACTGAATTTTGAATGAGGTGACAGCAGGAGAGACTGCCATCCACACAGCAGGGGATCAGCTGACATTACTGAACCCCACTGAGACACGGGAGCAAGTATCTCTTTCCGTGTGGACGGCACTTCCGAACTACAACTGGCTGTGTTGAAGCCCAGGAAATAGGAGGGTGTAGGCAGAGGCCTACTGTATTTTGAATGAGTTTACAGCAGGAGAGACTGCCATCCACACAGCAGGGGATCAGCTGACGTTACTGAACCCCACTGAGACACGGGAGCAAGTATCTCTTTCCGTGTGGACGGCACTTCCGAACTACAACTGGCTGTGTTGAAGCCCAGGAAATAGGAGGGTGTAGGCAGAGGCCTACTGTATTTTGAATGAGGTGACAGCAGGAGAGACTGCCATCCACACAGCAGGGGATCAGCTGACGTTACTGAACCCCACTGAGACACGGGAGCAAGTATCTCTTTCCGTGTGGACGGCACTTCCGAACTACAACTGGCTGTGTTGAAGCCCAGGAAATAGGAGGGTGTAGGCAGAGGCCTACTGAATTTTGAATGAGGTGACAGCAGGAGAGACTGCCATCCACACAGCAGGGGATCAGCTGACATTACTGAACCCCACTGAGACACGGGAGCAAGTATCTCTTTCCGTGTGGACGGCACTTCCGAACTACAACTGGCTGTGTTGAAGCCCAGGAAATAGGAGGGTGTAGGCAGAGGCCTACTGTATTTTGAATGAGTTTACAGCAGGAGAGACTGCCATCCACACAGCAGGGGATCAGCTGACGTTACTGAACCCCACTGAGACACGGGAGCAAGTATCTCTTTCCGTGTGGACGGCACTTCCGAACTACAACTGGCTGTGTTGAAGCCCAGGAAATAGGAGGGTGTAGGCAGAGGCCTACTGTATTTTGAATGAGGTGACAGCAGGAGAGACTGCCATCCACACAGCAGGGGATCAGCTGACGTTACTGAACCCCACTGAGACACGGGAGCAAGTATCTCTTTCCGTGTGGACGGCACTTCCGAACTACAACTGGCTGTGTTGAAGCCCAGGAAATAGGAGGGTGTAGGCAGAGGCCTACTGAATTTTGAATGAGGTGACAGCAGGAGAGACTGCCATCCACACAGCAGGGGATCAGCTGACATTACTGAACCCCACTGAGACACGGGAGCAAGTATCTCTTTCCGTGTGGACGGCACTTCCGAACTACAACTGGCTGTGTTGAAGCCCAGGAAATAGGAGGGTGTAGGCAGAGGCCTACTGTATTTTGAATGAGTTTACAGCAGGAGAGACTGCCATCCACACAGCAGGGGATCAGCTGACGTTACTGAACCCCACTGAGACACGGGAGCAAGTATCTCTTTCCGTGTGGACGGCACTTCCGAACTACAACTGGCTGTGTTGAAGCCCAGGAAATAGGAGGGTGTAGGCAGAGGCCTACTGTCTTTGTAATGCGGAGACAGCAGGAGAGACTGCCATCTCCACAGCAGGGGAACAGCTGGCAGTGCTGAACCCCACTAACACTTGAACGAATGTGTTTGGCTCTGTGAAGACGACACTTCTGAACACCAACTGACGTTGTTGGAGCCCAGGATTAGGCGAGGAGCAGGCTGGGGCCTACTGGATTTTGGCAGGTGAATGCAGCAGGAGACTTGCCATCTCCACAGCAGGGGAACAGCTGACAGTGCTGAACCCCACTAACACTTGAACGAATGTGTTTGGCTCTGTGGAGACGACACTTCTGAACACCAACTGACGTTGTTGGAGCCCAGGATTAGGCGAGGAGCAGGCTGGGGCCTACTGGATTTTGGCAGGTGAATGCAGCAGGAGACTTGCCATCTCCACAGCAGGGGAACAGCTGACAGTGCTGAACCCCACTAACACTTGAACGAATGTGTTTGGCTCTGTGGAGACGACACTTCTGAACACCAACTGACGTTGTTGGAGCCCAGGATTAGGCGAGGAGCAGGCTGGGGCCTACTGGATTTTGGCAGGTGAATGCAGCAGGAGACTTGCCATCTCCACAGCAGGGGAACAGCTGGCAGTGCTGAACCCCACTAACACTTGAACGAATGTGTTTGGCTCTGTGGAGACGACACTTCTGAACACCAACTGACGTTGTTGGAGCCCAGGATTAGGCGAGGAGCAGGCTGGGGCCTACTGGATTTTGGCAGGTGAATGCAGCAGGAGACTTGCCATCTCCACAGCAGGGGAACAGCTGGCAGTGCTGAACCCCACTAACACTTGAACGAATGTGTTTGGCTCTGTGGAGACGACACTTCTGAACACCAACTGACGTTGTTGGAGCTCAGGATTAGGCGAGGAGCAGGCTGGGGCCTACTGGATTTTGGCAGGTGAATGCAGCAGGAGACTTGCCATCTCCACAGCAGGGGAACAGCTGACAGTGCTGAACCCCACTAACACTTGAACGAATGTGTTTGGCTCTGTGGAGACGACACTTCTGAACACCAACTGACGTTGTTGGAGCCCAGGATTAGGCGAGGAGCAGGCTGGGGCCTACTGGATTTTGGCAGGTGAATGCAGCAGGAGACTTGCCATCTCCACAGCAGGGGAACAGCTGGCAGTGCTGAACCCCACTAACACTTGAACGAATGTGTTTGGCTCTGTGGAGACGACACTTCTGAACACCAACTGACGTTGTTGGAGCTCAGGATTAGGCGAGGAGCAGGCTGGGGCCTACTGGATTTTGGCAGGTGAATGCAGCAGGAGACTTGCCATCTCCACAGCAGGGGAACAGCTGACAGTGCTGAACCCCACTAACACTTGAACGAATGTGTTTGGCTCTGTGGAGACGACACTTCTGAACACCAACTGACGCTGTTGGAGCCCAGGATTATGCATGCCGCATGCAGAGGCCAATGGGCATCGGTTTTTATGGAGGTTGTGGACTACTACTGATTCTAACCATGCTCCACTTAGGCCTCTGGCTCCACTGTCTCTACTATTTACCCTGGCCTCCAACCCCGCCAGCTACATCTCTGAAGTGGCGTCAGCACAATCTACACTTGTTCCTGTGTTACTGGTGCTCAGTCCCATCAGTTGATCCCCTGATGTTTGTCCGGCAAGTTCGCCAGCTCTGTCCTCATTCCCACTACTGGTTATGGGAATGTGGACAGAGCAGGAGACCTTGCCGGACACACATCAGGGGATAAACTGATGGGACTGAGCCACAGGAACACAGGAACAAGTGTAGATTGTGCTGACGCCACTTCAGAGATGTAGATGGCGGGGTTGGAGGTCAGGGGAAATAGTAGAGACAGTGGAGCCAGAGACCTAAGTTGGGCACGGTTAAAAATCAGTAGTGGTTTGAATGTTGATGGAGCTGGTGACTCTGCCGTCCACACAGCAGGGGATCAGCTGGCATTACTGAACCCCAGTAACACAGGAGCTAGTGTGTTTCTCTGTGCAGACGACACATCTGAGCGACAACTGGCTGTGTTGAAGCACAGGGATTATAGTTCAGGTGGTAGAAAAATGAACACACCAGCAGACCTGGATACAGTTGCCAACCACTAATTTAGTCTGTAAGAGGAATGGCAAAGTCTTTGGAGATCCAGGCCTTGTTCATTTTCAGAAAAGTCAGCCGGTCAACATTATCGGAAGATAGTCGCGTGCGACGGTCTGTTAGTACACCACCTGCGGCACTAAAGACACGTTCCGATAATACACTGGCAGCAGGGCAAGCCAGCACCTCCAATGCATACTGGCTAAGCTCTGGCCATGTATCCAGCTTAGAGACCCAAAACTTGAAGGGGGAAGAGCCATCTGGGAGTACAGCGACAGGGCAAGACATGTAGTCTGACACCATCTGACGGAAGCGTTGCCTCCTGCTGACTCGAGGCGTCGCTGATGGTGTAGACAATTGTGGTGGACACACAAAACTTTGCCACATTTGGGCCATAGTGGTCTTGCCTTGTGCTGCGGCACTGCCTCTGCTCCCTCTTTGTGCAGAGTTTCCTCCACTGCCTCGACGCACAGAGCTGCTTTGTAAAGCACTAGCAACAATGCTGTCGGGTGGAATGGAAAACATTATGGACTGCACCAGTGACTCTTCGTACTCCCGCATTTTACGCTCCCGGTTCAACGTTGGTATGAGCCTTTGTACGCTGTCCCGGTAGCGAGGATCTAGGAGGGTGTACACCCAATAATCAGCCGAGACGAGAATGTGGGCGATGCGGCGGTCGTTTCTCAGGCACTGCAGCATGAAATCAACCATGTGCTGCAGACTCCCAACTGCCAAAGAACCGCTGTCCCCTGTTTGAGGCGTGACCTCGACCTGCTCTGCATCACCCCACCCTCGCTGTACATACTGAGTAGAGGTTTGTGTACCTCCCTCCTCTGGAGAGATGTCTTCCTCCTCCATCGACTCCTCCTCATCCTCCTCACAAAGTGTCCCCTGCCTAGGCCTTTGTGAGGAAACACGTAGCGCAGACTGTCCAGAAGCAGATGGCATTTGGGACTCCTCATCCTCCACCTCTTCTGAAACCTCATCCCTTAGTGCTTGCAGTGTTTGTTGAAGCAGGCAGATAAGGGGGACAGTCATGCTGACTAGTGCATCGTCTGCACTCGCCATCCGCGTGGATTCATCGAAGGCACGCAAAACGAGGCAGATGTCCTTCATAGAGGCCCACTCAATGGTGCTGAAGTGTGAACGGCGCACAGTGCGACTTGTTTGCGCCTGATGCAGCTGGTACTCCATGACTGCTGCCTGCTGCTCACACAACCGCTCCAACATATGTAACGTTGAATTCCACCGGGTGGGTAGGTCACATATGATGCGATGTTCCGGAAGGCCAAATCGTCGCTGCAGAGCAGCGAGGCGCGATCTTGCCGTGCTGGAACGTCGCAAGTGAGCGCACTCTATGCGGACCTTGTGCAACAGTGCATCAAGATCCGGATAGTCCCTCAGAAAGCTCTGCACGACCAAGTTAAGAACATGTGCCAGACATGGGATGTGTGTGAGGTTGCCTAGGCCAAGAGCTGCCACCAGATTTCGGCCATTGTCACACACTACCAAGCCCGGCTGGAGATTCGCTGGCCCAAACCACACATCGCTCTCCAGCTTGATAGCATTCCAGAGCTCCTGCGCTGTGTGGCTTCGATTCCCCAAAGAAATTAATTTGAGTACAGCCTGTTGACGTTTGGCCACGGCTGTGCTCATATCGGTCGTAACAGGCTCCTGCTCTGCTGTTTCTGAGGAACTTGAGTAGGAGGAGGAGTCTATGTGTACAGACTGGAGTCCTGCAATCCGTGGCGTTGGAAGAACACGTACAGCGCCACTCTCCAGATCCGTACCCGGCTCCACAACATTGACCCAGTGGGCAGTGAGGGAAAGGTATCGTCCCTGTCCATGGTTACTGGTCCACGCATCGGTGGTCAGGTGGACCTTGCTACTAACGGCGTTTAGTAGCGCATGTTTTATTTTGCCCTCAACATGTTTCTGCAGGGCAGGGACGGCTCGCCTGCTGAAATAAAAGCGGCTGGGCACGTTGTATTGGGGGACTGCCAATGCCATTAAGTCCCGGAAGGTGTCAGTGTCCACCAGCCTGAATGACAGCATTTCAACTGCCAGAAGTTTGGCAATGCCAGCATTCAGAGACTGTGCTCGGGGATGGTTTGCCGAGTAAGGGCGCCTTTTATCCCATGCCTGTGCTACCGATGGCTGTGATGGATGGGAACGTGCTGTTATGGGTGGAATCTGACAGGGTCTCCAGACAACAGTGGCAGAGGTTCTTCCTTGGCGATCCTGTGAGGAAGCCGAACCAGCAGTGTGTGAGCTGGAGGAAGAGGGCCCAACACGAACTGAAGAGGTGGTAGGTGGTGCTGTACGTTGGCCTACGTCTTCAGGGTGTCTCTGCAACTCCAACTCGTGCTTGGTGCGCACATGTTTCCACATATTTGTGGTATTGAGGTTGCTGACATTTCTCCCTCTTTTGACTCTCTGATGACACAGCTTGCATTTGACAAAGCAAATGTCATCTGCAACTGTGTCAAAAAAGGACCACGCACTGCAACTCTTGTGAGCGCCCGGTTTGCCTTTGGAAGGAGGAATGCTCCTAACGGGTGCCGAAGTGGAGGGTACAGGCAACCAAGTCTTCCCCCTCCCTCTGCCTCCTGTTTTGGCCGGTAGGGGAATCTCTTCCTCCGAGCTGCTCCCACCACCTTCCTGTTGCTCACGCCATGATGGGTCAAGGACCTCATCATCTTCCCTCCCCTCTTCAAACAGCTGCTTCTCCGGGGTTGTCTCGCCAGCACCGTACGCACCAGAAAGTGGCAACTGAGTCTCGTCATCATCTGATGCGTACTGAGGTGTGCTGACCATAGGCACTGGCCCACTCGCCTCTTCAGATTCAGAGGGACAAAGAAGTTGCGCATCACTGCATACTCCCTCTTCTTCACATTCAGGAATGCTGCTTGGCTGGCCCCCTCTTTCCAAGCCAACAGATTCCGAGAACAGAAGTAGAGACTGTGATGGCTCCTGTCCATGTCTCTCTGACTGCCTGGGCACTTTGGCAGGTGGTGAAGAGACAGATGGTTGCTCTTCGGTGCTCTGACCCTGAGAGGATGCGGAAGTAATTGAAGTCGATGCGTTAGCTGCCATCCATCCGACAACGGCTTCAATTTGTTCCTCCCGCAGCAGTGGGGTACGTTGAGGTCCTACAAAGCTGCGCATAAAGGACTGTTGCCTGCTAAAACTGGGGGATGCTGATCCACTGGTGCCCGCAGCAGGCCCAGAATCCCCACGTCCTCTACCTGTAGAATCCCCACGTCCTCTCCCTGCAGAATCCCCACGTCCTCTCCCTGCTGAAACTCCACGCCCACGCCCACGCCCCCGCGCCTTACTCCCTGCCTTCTTCATCTTGCAAGACTGCTTAAGATAGGCAAAAAAGTACAAAGGGGGGCCTTAGTGTGCTTATTCCTGAACAGCTGGTTACAGGTACAAGAAACACTAATTTTATGAAGTGTGTGTGTGTGGACTAGACTTTAATAGGAGCTGATGTGGCCTACACAAGTTCAAAATGTAGTGTTTGGTGAACTTTTTATGTGGTTTCTTTGTTTGAAACAAACTCAAAGTATGAGAACAAAGAATTGAAACTGATAGTATCACCAACTTTTTGGAGCTATTACAATGCAGGCAGGTAACCTACAATGCAAAAGATGAGGCTCCAAAAAAATTGGGTAATACTAATCTGGCTGCGCCGGCAGGGCACAAGCCAGAAAAAAAGGCTCCTCTATCTACTCCTATATAGTGTTTGCAACCAACCAATGTTGATGGATACGGATGGATGCACACTAATAGGAGAAGAAAAAATGAGCTGCACTCAGAGACAAATATGTGTGAGGCAGTGACGCACGTTGAGCGTCCTACAACCAGACGTAGCTGCAGGACACTCTACTCAGCGTGAGCTGCACTCACACACAGTCAGAGACCTCTCAGACAGCCGTCAACAGTGCAGCTAAGTGGGCACTGGCACTGACAGGCTGCAGAAAGGCTCCGCTGTGTACTCCTATATAGTGTTTGCAACCACCGTAGATGGAGACGGATGGATGCACACTAATAGAAGAAAAAATGAGCTGCACTCAAATAAAAATATGTGTGAGGCAGTGACGCACGCTGAGCGTCCTACAGCCAGACGTAGCTGCAGGACACACTACTCAGCGTGAGCTGCACTCACACACAGTCAGAGACCTCTCAGACAGCCGTGAACAGTGCAGCAAAGTGGACACTAGCACTGAAAGGCTGCAGAAAGGCTCCGCTGTCTACTACTAGTGTTTGCAACCAACGTATATGGATACGGATGGAAGCACACTAGATTGAAATTATTTAAAAAATGCAGCTCAAAAAATAAAAGATGTATGAGGCAGCAGTGATCACACTGGGTGGCCTACAGCCTGACGTGGCTGCAGGACCCACTCCACAGCGTGAGCTGCACTCACACAGCCCTTGCAGACAGCTGTGAACACTGCTGCTAGGGCAAAGAAGGCTACAGTGGTGGTTTATGTAGCCTGGGTAAAGCACTAGATGTTTGGTGGAATCGCTATTTCTAACTGTCCCTCACAGTCTTCTACAGCAGCCTGTCCCTAACTGAATTCACAGCAGAGTGACCAGAAATGGCGGCTGCGGTGGCTTTTATAGTGCATCATGACATCATTTCGGCAGCCAATCACAGCCATGCCAATAGTTAACATGCCTACATGCCTAACAGGATGTGCCCACACTTCGGAGGATTCCCATTGGCTTAATCAAAGCAAGCAGGCTCATAGCATGATGGGAACTTCCTATTCCGATTCCGATCCCGGAATCCGATATGAAAAAAGTATCGGAATTAAGTATCGGAATTCCGATACCGCTAATATCGGCCGATACCCGATACTTGCGGTATCGGAATGCTCAACACTACTTATGACCATGTGATATTTCAGTTTTCCTTTTTTAATAAATTTGCAAAAACTTCTACATTTCTGATTTTTTTCAGTCATGATTGGCTGCAGAGTGTACATTAATGAGAAAAAAATTGAACTTTTTTGGATTTACCAAATGGCTGCAATGAAACAAAGAGTGAAAAATTTAAAGGGGTCTGAATACTTTGCGTACCCACTGTATATATGGTATGTAAAAAAATGCACACATGAAGTATCATAAAACATATTTAGTGTTGCGGGTTAAAATAATTTAAGATATTAAGACACATCATTACACAAAGAAACATAACTTAATATAGAGACCAGACCATGAGCATACTGTATACTGGTGCAGGTTGACAAAGAGAGTCCATGAGTCTAAAAAGAGGAACCAAAATTCCATAAAATGCTTATAAACTCAGTTCTCCCCTGGTGAGGAGGTCATCCAGAATGTACGGAGGAAAGATATTGAATGTGGAAAGCCGGTACACAAGCATGCGTAGATCTTCCAATGGTGGTACATATGTCATTACACATCAGGCTACAAAGAACGGGCTAAAAGAAAAATAATATGAGGCTAAAAAGAAAAATTAAAACCACCAAAGATGACTAGGACAGAAAAATTAAAACCTACAATTAAAAAAAGTTAAAATAAAGAAAAGAATACCGTATATAATAGAAAAACAGAAATATCTCACCCTTTAAAAATGTGTAAGATAACCCTATAAGAAAGATCCAAAACCGAAATTCTCATTGAGGCCTGCTCGGGTAACCGTATTGAGTCGGTAAATCCAGCGACTCTCAAACCCAAGGCTTTAAGGAGCTTCCCACCCCGAGGACCCATGGAGACTTGATCTATGGCCTTAATTGCCAGCTTACTTGCATCACTACTGTGGTATTGAAGGAAGTGTCGAGGAAGGGTTTTCAAGGAGTCCAGATCTTAACCGATTTGGCCTTTTCAATGTCTCGCACGTGTTCCCTTGTTCTCACTTTCAATTCCCAGGTAGTGATCCCTTTGTAGATTTTCTTACATGGTCACTGAGTGTGATAAATTACCCTCTTGAATGAATGCGTAGGTTGATGTTGTATCTTGAAAGTACGATCCCCTTTAGAGTTACAGAATTCTTTTCTCTTAACATGATTCTTGCACCCTTTGCAAAATGTGCAAGGAAAAAAAAACATATAATGGTTCTCTTATTGATGTTGATTGTTTAGGGTAAAGGGAGTAGTGGCTTCTCACTAGAAGATCACGAAGGTTGTCAGACCTCTTGGACGTTATTTGAGGTCTAACTGGAAGGATATTTTTCAAGATAATATCCAAGTGCTTATGGATTATTTCTGTAAATGTTTGCCTCTGGCTGTTGTAGGGAATGATCAATCTAACCCAGGGCCGGACTGGGACAAAAAAGCAGCCCTGCCGCACAAATCCCACCAGCCCACAAACTATAACACTCATCAGCCCCAATCAGTGAATTTTTGCTATACTTTGACGTCCCCTCATCACTCTCTTAAAAAAGTTATTTGAAGAGCCACAGGTGAATGGCACCACAGTGCGTATGATTGACCACAGCTCCATTTACATGGTGCTCTTCAAAGCTCTGTTTCCCAGGATCATGGGGGTCCCAGCGGTCAGACCACAACAAACAGAAAGTCATCCCCTATCCCCACATAATGCTCCATACAGTATTATGTGCCCCATATATTACTGCATACAGTATAATGGGCACCATATATTACTTCATACACCATAATGGGCCCCATATAATTCTTCTCACCATACCCCGCTGCTCTGGTTTCCTCAGTGTATTCTGATCCTCCGCACTGCTTGGCACAGGGACATCATTAAATTTACGTATATAATTGTCCACTTGTACTGATAGTAATAGTGATTTGTTTGTACCCTGTTGTCTGGGGCTGGCCCACTTTATGGGGGTGCTCAGGGCATATGATTATACAAGAGTAAAAAGTATGAAAGGATCAGTGTCACCAGTGCCACCTAGTTTCCTACCCCTCTTATTCTACTGGTACTGTGGGCACACTGACTGGTACTGAGGAAATGAAGAAAGAAAAAACAGAGAGAGAAAAAAAGAAAACAGAGAAAGAAAGAAGAGAGAAAGAAAGAGAAAAGAAAGAAAGAGGGGAAAGAAAGAAAGAAAGAGAAATAAGAAAGAAACAACAGAGAGAAAGAAACAAAGGGGAAAGAAAGAAAGAAGAAAGAAACAGAGAGAAAGAAAGAGGGGACAGAAAAAAGAAGAGAGAGAAAAAAAGAAAGAGGGAAAAGAAAGAAAGAACAGAGAGAGAGAGAGAAATATGGGAAAGAAAAAGGGGAAAGAAAGAAAGAAAGAAAGAAAGAAAGAACAGAGAGAGAAAGAAAGAGAAATAGGGGAAAGAACAGAGAGAGAAAGAAAGAAAGGGGAAAGAAAGAAACAGAGAAAGAAAGGGGACAGAAAAAAAGAGCAGAGAGAGAGAGAAAGAAAGATGGGACAGAAAAAAGGAACAGAGAGAGAGAAAAAAGGAAGAGGGGAAAGAAAGAAAGAACAGAGAGAGATAGAGAAAGAAAGAGGGGAAAGAAAGAACAGAGAGAGAGAAAGAAAGAGAAATAGGGGAAAGAAAGAACAGAGAGAGAAAGAAAAAGGGGAAAGAAAGAAACAACAGAGCGAGAAATAAAGAAAAAGAAAGAAAGGAGAAAGAAAGAAAAGAGAGAAAGAAAGGGGACAGAAAAAAGAACAGAAAGAGATAAAAAAGAAAACAGAGAGAAAGAAAGAAGAGAGAGAAAGAAAGAGGGGAAAGAAAGAACAGAGAGAGAAAGAAATAAGAAAGAAAGAAAGGGGAAAGAAACAGAGAGAGAAAGAAAGAGGGGACAGAAAAAAAGAACAGAGAGAGAAAGAAAGATGGGAAAGAAAGAACAGAGAGAAAGAAAGAGAGAAGGGAAAGAAAGAACAGAGAGAAAGAAAGGGGAAAGAAACAACAGAGAGAGAAAGAAAGAAAGAACAGAGAGAAAGAGGGGACAGAAAAAAGAACAGAGAGAGAAAAAAGAAAACAGAGAAAGAAAGAAAGAAGAGAGAGAAAGAAAGGAAAGAGAACAGAGAGAGGAAGAAAGAGGGTAATGAAAGAAACAACAGAAATAGAGAAAGAAAGAGGGGAAAGAAAGAACAGAGAGAAAGAAAGAGGGGACATAAAAAAGAATAGAGAGAGAGAAAAAAGAATAGAGAGAGAGGAAAAAAAAGAAAGAGGGGAAAGAAAGAACAGAGATGGAGAAAGAAAGAACAGAGAAAGAAAGAGGGGAAAGATAGAACAGAGAGAGAGAAAAATAAAGAAAGAACAGACAGAGAGAGAACAGAGAAAGAATAGAAAGAGGGGAAAGAAAGAGAACAGAGAAAGAAAGAACAGAGAGAAAGAAAGGAAGTCCTGCCCTGTATATACATCCACATCAGCACCAGGGCAGTTTCTAGTGAATTTTGCCAACAGGGCGAACATCGAAAAAGCGCCCCCCCCGAACATTAACATGCTGAATACTTTAGATAAACTTAGATAAACGTGTCTTACCTTTGCATCAATCCAATCCTCGAAGGCATCAAAGTTCAAAGGCTCACTTTCCTTGACTTTGCTGCTGCAAAAAGGTCTATTGCAGCAGAATAGTCTGCTTCCTCTGCCAACTCGCTCTCGATCGATAAAATAGCCAGGGCCGATTTCTTCCGTCATTGTAGAACGCAAGTATGTTTCTATTAGCTTTAACTTGCTAAAGCTCCTTTCACAACTTGTAACAGTAATTGGAATAGTCAATAAAATTCTCATTGCAATCCATAATCCATAAGTTTGGGAACAGCTCATGGGTAGAGTTGAGCGACTTTTGGTTTTTTAGGGTCGCGTTTCGTTTCGTGAAACCCGACTTTTCCAAAAGTCGGGTCGAGCAAGATCGTCCGATTATAGGGAAAAGTCGGGGTCGTCCCGAAACACGAAACCCAATGTAAGTCAATGGGGAATAAAAGTCGGCAGTGAGAGGAGGACAGGAAACACACCTACAATGCCCATTTGAATGCCAAAAGCATCAATTCTTCTTACTTAAGCTTGTCAACCTTAATTAACTTCATAATACAAGTTATGCACTGAAAAATGGGGGTTATTTGGCTAAAGTTGTGGGGGGGGGGAGGGCTGGCTGCAGGTTTTCATGTGCCCTGGGCGAAAGAGCGCCCCTTTAACACATACCACAACTCATCATGCTCCGATACGGCAGATAAATAGCGGTATAGTACAATGAAAAATACCTCACTTTTTACATCTCATGACGAGGCCCATCTATTTCTCCATACAGAATCATTGGTCCCATATAATGTTTGAAACAGTATATGATGAGCTCCACATAATGCTACAGTATATGTTGGTCCCCATGGATGAAGATCCACTGTCTTATGGGCCCAAATAATGCTCCAAACATAATGGGCCCCATTTCTAATGCTCTAGTGTATAATGGGCCCTGTAAATGCTGCTCCAGTGTCTGATGTCCACCTTTGGAATGTTCCAGTGTATGGTGGGCCCCATCTATCATTCTCCAGAGTATAGTGCTCCCCAAAAATTGCTGTCCCAACATTGAAAACAATCAAATATGTCTCCTCGCTAGGGAATCCCTGTACTTGTCTGGACAGGTGCTGTAGCTTGCTTAACAGCTCGCCAGCCGTTCTCACGCCCAGTATGGATTGCACGTGATTGCACAAAGGTTAGAAAGGGTACCGTATCCCTGGATAACATGTATGGATAGCGTACACATTCAAAATATATGTCTCAGGAGGCAGGCTCAGATGGTGTCAGGCCCAGTATGGATTGCACGTGATTGCACAAAGGTTAGAAAGGGTACCGTATCCCTGGATAACATGTATGGATAGCGTACACATTCAAAATATATGTCTCAGGAGGCAGGCTCAGACGGTGTTAGGCCCAGTATGGATTGCACGTGATTGCACAAAGGTTAGAAAGGGTACCGTATCCCCGGATAACATGTATGGATAGCGTACACATTCAAAATATATGTCTCAGGAGGCAGGCTCAGACGGTGTTAGGCCCAGTATGGATTGCACGTGATTGCACAAAGGTTAGAAAGGGTACCGTATCCCTGGATAACATGTATGGATAGCGTACACATTCAAAATATATGTCTCAGGAGGCAGGCTCAGACGGTGTCAGGCACAGTATGGATTGCACGTGATTGCACAAAGGTTAGAAAGGGTACCGTATCCCCGGATAACATGTATGGATAGCGTACACATTCAAAATATATGTCTCAGGAGGCAGGCTCAGACGGTGTCAGGCACAGTATGGATTGCACGTGATTGCACAAAGGTTAGAAAGGGTACCGTATCCCCGGATAACATGTATGGATAGCGTACACATTCAAAATATATGTCTCAGGAGGCAGGCTCAGACGGTGTCAGGCACAGTATGGATTTGACGGCCCAGATTACACAGCGGAGGAGCAGGGAGAGGTAAAGATTGCAAATGCTGGGGCCCTGCCCAAGCAAGGGGGGCCCACTCGTGGGCGTCGGTACTGGCACTGGGCCCCTCATAGTACAGCGGTGTGTCTGACGGTGGGTGTGCACCACCACCGTCAGAGACACTTGATTGCACTATGAGGGACCCTGTGCCAGTGCCCGCGCCCAAGAGTCGGCCTACCCACCTGTCCAGGGCAACGGCACTCGCATGGTGTCGTGCGGTAGGTGGTGACCCCGGCCATGGGGGGGGAGGCAGCACAGTTAGGGAGTTTTAGAAAGTGGCATATGTTGATGTTGGACATTCAGCTGATGCAAAAGGCGAAATAGGTGAAGTACCAGGAAGAGGTGGACCAAAGCAAGCCATTTTTCTGTCACCCTATGTGTCATCAGGGGAAGGTGGGACAAAATCCTTGGAAACCCATGCGTGGTTCATTTTAATGAAGGTTAGATCATCCACATTTTGGGTTGACAGACGGGTCCTTTTTTCTGTCAGGATTGATCCAGCTGCACTGAAGACTCTTTCCGATAGCACACTTGCAGCTGGGCAAGCGAGCTCCTGTAAGGCATATTGGGCCAATTCAGGCCAGGTGTCCAGTTTAGCGGCCCAATAGTCAAAGGGGAATGACCTGTGTGGGAGAACATCGATATGGGAGGAAAAGTAGTTTGTAACCATAGTTGACAACTGCTGTCTCCTGTCACTTTCCATCGATGCAGTATTGCCAGTTGTGTGAGCGGTATTTGAAAAATCAGTCCACAACATTGTCATGAAACCCCTGTCTCCAACGCCACTTCTGCTGTGTGCACCACGAACACCTCTGCCAAGCTGCCCCCGGCCCGTACGGCTCGTGTGAGAACCATCACCGCTGCTGTGTGCTGGGAATGCCTCAAGCAACCGATTTACCAGAGTTGCTTGTTTATTAGCCAATATTAGGTCAAGGTTCTCCTGTGGCATGATGTTTTGTAATTTGCCTTTATAGCGTGGATCCAGGATGCTGGCCAACCAGTAGTCGTCATCGTTCATCATTTTGGCAATGCGGGGGTCCCTTTTTAGGATCCGCAAGGCATAATCTGACATGTGGGCCAATGTTCCCGGTGTCAATGATGCACTGCGAGTGCTGGGTGGAGGAGCACTTTCTGGCAAATCCACATCCCTCCAGTCACGCACAAACCCTGTACCAGACCTTGCCACGCCAACATTTTCACTTGCCCCACGAGATGCATCCTCCTCCCCTAAGTAATCATCCCCATCATCCTCCTCCTCCTCCTCCTCTTCTTCCTCCACCTCGTCCAGGAGAGGTCCCTGAGCAGACAATGGCTGAATGTCATCAAGGATTCCCTCCTCCTCTTCCTCCTCATCAACATTGGCTGCAGACGCCTGCTCCTTAAGGTGCGTCAAAGTTTGCATGAGCAGACGCATAAGTGGGATGCTCATGCTTAGGATGGCGTCGTCTGCGCTTACCAGCCGTGTGCATTCCTCAAAACACTGAAGGACTTTACAAAGGTCTTTCAGCTTCGACCACTGCACGCCTGTCAACTCCATGTCTGCTCTCAAAGTGCCTGGCCGTGTATCCTCCCACAAATGCATTATGGCCTGCCTCTGCTCGCACAGCCGCTCCACCATGTGCAGGGTGGAGTTCCACCTTGTTGCAATGTCGATAATGAGGCGGTGGTTGGGAATGTGGAGCAATCGCTGCAGCTTCTGCATACGAACGGAGTGTACAGGCGACCGGCGGATGTGCGCGCACAGTCTTCGCACCTTCTGGAGCAGGGCTGTTAACTCCGGATAATTTTTGAGGAAGCACTGCACCACCAGGTTCAAGGTGTGAGCCAAGCAAGGTATGTGGCTGAGTTTTGAAAGGGCTATGGCTGCCACAAAATTACGGCCGTTATCACTAACTGCCTTGCCTGCCTCAAGATGTACACTGCCCAGCCATGACTCAGTTTGTCGCTTCAAGTACTCGGCCAGCACCTCGGCGGTGTGTCTGTCGCCCAAACACATCATCTGCAACACAGCCTGCTGACGCTTTCCACTAGCTGCTCGATAGGGGGACACATCGTGTGCAACAGTGGCAGCTGCAGATGGAGTGCTCGTACGACTGCGCTCTGTGGACGAGCTTTCGCTTCTGGAGGAGGAGGAGGAGGAGGGTCGAACGCCTACAGCCAACTGTTTCCTATACCGTGGGCTAGGCAGCACTGTCCCACCACCGCTGTCCCCTGTGGACCCTGCATCCACCACATTAACCCAGTGCGCAGTGATGGACACGTAACGGCCCTGGCCATGCCGACTGGACCATGCATCAGTTGTGAGGTGCACCTTTCCGCTCACTGACTGCTTGAGTGCATGGACAATGCGGTCTTTCACATGATGGTGGAGGGCTGGGATGGCTTTGCGAGAGAAGAAGTGGCGACTGGGTAGGTCATAGCGTGGTACTGCATAGGCCATGAGTTCGCGGAAAGCTGTGCTTTCCACCAACCGAAAGGGCATCATCTCAAACGAGATTAGTTTGGCAATGTGGGCGTTCAAACCCAGTGTACGCGGATGAGAGACTGAGTACTTTCTTGACCTACTCATAGTGTCTGGGAGGGTGAGCTGGACTTGAGAGCTGCATATGGTGGAAGTAGCGGTGGACAGGGCGGACTGAGAGAGGGTTGATGATGGTGATGGAGTTGGTGTTCTTTCTGATGGCCTAGAATCAGTCTTTCGTTGATATAACAGTGGGATTCCCTGACTGCTGTGGTCTTGCAATGACACCTCAACATTTGCTGCTGTGCTAACCGGTGGGCTTACAGTGGGGGAAACAATGTAGCGTTGCTGACTACCTTCGTTGTGATCAGTTGCACATGTGGCACTTGAGGTTTGGTGTTGTGTCCACGCTTGCAAGTGCATGCTGGTTAAATGTCTAAGCATGCAACTGGTATTCAAATTTTTCAGATTTTTTCCTCGGCTAAAGGTCTTTGCGCACTTCTTACAGATAACCTTGGCCTGATCATGAGGATTTTGTTCAAAAAAGTGCCACACTGCACTCTTCCTACTTTGGCAGACATTTTGCGGCCTAGCACGCTGTGATCTTTTGACCCTCTGGACAAGCTGTCCAGCAACTCTTTTGATGTTTGGAACCTGTCTTTGGAGTGCTCCGGGCCTGCCAGATAACAGCTGTTGCGATGTCGATGTCTGCTGTGGATGCTCCTCATCTGAGCTATTGGAAGCAGCACCCTCTTCCCCCAATGGATGCCAATCTGGGTCAACAACTGGGTCATCCATCACCTCCTCTTCTATGTCATGTGCACCTTTCTCTGTGTCACCGTGTATGGTGGTATAGTGTGCGGGAAGGGGCACCTGAGTCTCATCAGGGTCAAAATCTGGCTCTGTACACTGCGAGGACAATGTAGTGCTCTGAGTGAATGTACCAGCAGAATCATCCATCAGCGGCTGTGCATCAGTGCACTCCATGTCAGATTCATCTTGGCCTGGGTAATTCACCATTTCACTTGATAATCCAGGCATGGTATGTGAAAACAGCTCCATGGAGTAATCAGTACTATGGCCTGCGTCATCCTTCAATCTTGGTTGGGGTGAAGGACACAAGGAAAGGTGTGGTTCATGAACATGAGCCTCCAATGACGACTCAGTGCTTTTACTTTTTACAACTGAAGAAGAGGAGGCGATAGAGCTGGAGGCTGAGTCAGCAATGTAAGACAAAACTTTTTCCTGATGCTCTGGCTTTAAAAGCGGTTTGCCAACTCCTAGAAAACTAAGCGTTCGAGGCCTTATGTAGCCAGACGATGACGCAGGGTCAGCACCTCCTGCATTCGGTCCTATTTTGCTCTTGCCACTACCATCAGATCCACCACCAACACCATCATTACCAGCTGCCAACCCCCGCCCAATTCCACGGCCTCTTCCACCAGCCTTCCTCATTTTTGGTAGAAATGTAGACAAAATCCAACAAACTATATAGTAATGTAAAACAAGGTACAAGGTGTCTATAGGACAGGGGAGATTTAGAATTTCTGCACACACTTGTGGACAGTGGACACTTTTGGATTGTGTGAGACCCACTGATATCTGAGCACTATGTGACAGGCTCGATGGCACAGCTGCCTGTGACCAAAGTGACGAGAGGATAATGGAGATTTTGAATCTCTGCGCACACTTTTGGACACTGGACACTTGTGGATTGTGTGAGGCCCACTGATATCTGAGCGCTATGTGACAGGCTCGATGGCACAGCTGCCTGTGACCAAAGTGACGAGAGGATAATGGAGATTTTGAATCTCTGCGCACACTTTTGAACACTGGACACTTTTGGATTGTGTGAGGCCCACTGATATCTGAGCGCTATGTGACACGCTCGATGGCACAGCTGCCTGTGACCAAAGTGAGGAGAGGATAATGGAGATTTTGAATCTCTGCGCACACTTTTGGACACTGGACACTTGTGGATTGTGTGAGGCCCACTGATATCTGAGCGCTATGTGACACGCTCGATGGCACAGCTGCCTGTGACCAAAGTGACGAGAGGATAATGGAGATTTTGAATCTCTGCGCACACTTTTGGACACTGGACACTTGTGGATTGTGTGAGGCCCACTGATATCTGAGCGCTATGTGACACGCTCGATGGCACAGCTGCCTGTGACCAAAGTGACGAGAGGATAATGGAGATTTTGAATCTCTGCGCACACTTTTGGACACTGGACACTTGTGGATTGTGTGAGGCCCACTGATATCTGAGCGCTATGTGACACGCTCGATGGCACAGCTGCCTGTGACCAAAGTGACGAGAGGATAATGGAGATTTTGAATCTCTGCGCACACTTTTGGACACTGGACACTTGTGGATTGTGTGAGGCCCACTGATATCTGAGCGCTATGTGACACGCTCGATGGCACAGCTGCCTGTGACAAAAGTGACGAGAGGATAATGGAGATTTTGAATCTCTGCGCACACTTTTGGACACTGGACACTTGTGGATTGTGTGAGGCCCACTGATATCTGAGTGCTATGTGACAGGCTCGATGGCACAGCTGTGACCAAAGTGACGAGAGTTTAATGGAGATTTTGAATCTCTGCGCACACTTTTGGACACTGGACACTTGTGGATTGTGTGAGGCCCACTGATATCTGAGTGCTATGTGACAGGCTCGATGGCACAGCTGCCTGTGACAAAAGTGACGAGAGGATAATGGAGATTTTGAATCTCTGCGCACACTTTTGGACACTGGACACTTGTGGATTGTGTGAGGCCCACTGATATCTGAGCGCTATGTGACAGGCTCGATGGCACAGCTGTGACCAAAGTGACGAGAGGATAATGGAGATTTTGAATCTCTGCGCACACTTTTGGACACTGGACACTTGTGGATTGTGTGAGGCCCACTGATATCTGAGCGCTATGTGACACGCTCGATGGCACAGCTGCCTGTGACAAAAGTGACGAGAGGATAATGGAGATTTTGAATCTCTGCGCACACTTTTGGACACTGGACACTTGTGGATTGTGAGAGGCCCACTGATATCTGAGCGCTATGTGACAGGCTCGATGGCACAGCTGTGACCAAAGTGACGAGAGGATAATGGAGATTTTGAATCTCTGCGCACACTTTTGGACACTGGACACTTGTGGATTGTGTGAGGCCCACTGATATCTGAGCGCTATGTGACACGCTCGATGGCACAGCTGCCTGTGACCAAAGTGACGAGAGGATAATGGAGATTTTGAATCTCTGTGCACACTTTTGGACACTGGACACTTGTGGATTGTGTGAGGCCCACTGATATCTGAGCGCTATGTGACAGGCTCGATGGCACAGCTGTGACCAAAGTGACGAGAGGATAATGGAGATTTTTAATCTCTGCGCACACTTTTGGACACTGGACACTTGTGGATTGTGTGAGGCCCACTGATATCTGAGCGCTATGTGACACGCTCGATGGCACAGCTGCCTGTGACCAAAGTGACGAGAGGATAATGGAGATTTTGAATCTCTGCGCACACTTTTGGACACTGGACACTTGTGGATTGTGTGAGGCCCACTGATATCTGAGCGATATGTGACAGGCTCGATGGCACAGCTGCCTGTGACCAAAGTGACGAGAGGATAATGGAGATTTTGAATCTCTGCGCACACTTTTGGACACTGGACACTTGTGGATTGTGTGAGGCCCACTGATATCTGAGCGCTATGTGACACGCTCGATGGCACAGCTGCCTGTGACCAAAGTGACGAGAGGATAATGGAGATTTTGAATCTCTGCGCACACTTTTGGACACTGGACACTTGTGGATTGTGTGAGGCCCACTGATATCTGAGCGCTATGTGACAGGCTCGATGGCACAGCTGTGACCAAAGTGACGAGAGGATAATGGAGATTTTGAATCTCTGCGCACACTTTTGGACACTGGACACTTGTGGATTGTGTGAGGCCCACTGATATCTGAGCGCTATGTGACACGCTCGATGGCACAGCTGCCTGTGACAAAAGTGACGAGAGGATAATGGAGATTTTGAATCTCTGCGCACACTTTTGGACACTGGACACTTGTGGATTGTGTGAGGCCCACTGATATCTGAGCGCTATGTGACAGGCTCGATGGCACAGCTGTGACCAAAGTGATGAGAGGATAATGGAGATTTTGAATCTCTGCGCACACTTTTGGACACTGGACACTTGTGGATTGTGTGAGGCCCACTGATATCTGAGCGCTATGTGACAGGCTCGATGGCACAGCTGTGACCAAAGTGACGAGAGGATAATGGAGATTTTGAATCTCTGTGCACACTTTTGGACACTGGACACTTGTGGATTGTGTGAGGCCCACTGATATCTGAGCGCTATGTGACACGCTCGATGGCACAGCTGCCTGTGACCAAAGTGACGAGAGGATAATGGAGATTTTGAATCTCTGCGCACACTTTTGGACACTGGACACTTGTGGATTGTGTGAGGCCCACTGATATCTGAGCGATATGTGACAGGCTCGATGGCACAGCTGCCTGTGACCAAAGTGACGAGAGGATAATGGAGATTTTGAATCTCTGCGCACACTTTTGGACACTGGACACTTGTGGATTGTGTGAGGCCCACTGATATCTGAGCGCTATGTGACACGCTCGATGGCACAGCTGCCTGTGACCAAAGTGACGAGAGGATAATGGAGATTTTGAATCTCTGCGCACACTTTTGGACACTGGACACTTGTGGATTGTGTGAGGCCCACTGATATCTGAGCGCTATGTGACAGGCTCGATGGCACAGCTGTGACCAAAGTGACGAGAGGATAATGGAGATTTTGAATCTCTGCGCACACTTTTGGACACTGGACACTTGTGGATTGTGTGAGGCCCACTGATATCTGAGCGCTATGTGACACGCTCGATGGCACAGCTGCCTGTGACAAAAGTGACGAGAGGATAATGGAGATTTTGAATCTCTGCGCACACTTTTGGACACTGGACACTTGTGGATTGTGTGAGGCCCACTGATATCTGAGCGCTATGTGACAGGCTCGATGGCACAGCTGTGACCAAAGTGACGAGAGGATAATGGAGATTTTGAATCTCTGCGCACACTTTTGGACACTGGACACTTGTGGATTGTGTGAGGCCCACTGATATCTGAGCGCTATGTGACACGCTCGATGGCACAGCTGCCTGTGACCAAAGTGACGAGAGGATAATGGAGATTTTGAATCTCTGCGCACACTTTTGGACACTGGACACTTGTGAATTGTGTGAGGCCCACTGATATCTGAGCGCTATGTGACAGGCTCGATGGCACAGCTGCCTGTGATCAAAGTGACGAGAGGATAATGGAGATTTTGAATCACTGCGCACACTTTTGGACACTGGACACTTGTGGATTGTGTGAGGCCCACTGATATCTGAGCGCTATGTGACACGCTCGATGGCACAGCTGCCTGTGACCAAAGTGACGAGAGTATAATGGAGATTTTGAATCTCTGCGCACACTTTTGGACACTGGACACTTGTGGATTGTGTGAGGCCCACTGATATCTGAGCGATATGTGACAGGCTCGATGGCACAGCTGCCTGTGACCAAAGTGACGAGAGGATAATGGAGATTTTGAATCTCTGCGCACACTTTTGGACACTGGACACTTGTGGATTGTGTGAGGCCCACTGATATCTGAGCGCTATGTGACACGCTCGATGGCACAGCTGCCTGTGACCAAAGTGACGAGAGGATAATGGAGATTTTGAATCTCTGCGCACACTTTTGGACACTGGACACTTGTGGATTGTGTGAGGCCCACTGATATCTGAGCGCTATGTGACAGGCTCGATGGCACAGCTGTGACCAAAGTGACGAGAGGATAATGGAGATTTTGAATCTCTGCGCACACTTTTGGACACTGGACACTTGTGGATTGTGTGAGGCCCACTGATATCTGAGCGCTATGTGACACGCTCGATGGCACAGCTGCCTGTGACAAAAGTGACGAGAGGATAATGGAGATTTTGAATCTCTGCGCACACTTTTGGACACTGGACACTTGTGGATTGTGTGAGGCCCACTGATATCTGAGCGCTATGTGACAGGCTCGATGGCACAGCTGTGACCAAAGTGACGAGAGGATAATGGAGATTTTGAATCTCTGCGCACACTTTTGGACACTGGACACTTGTGGATTGTGTGAGGCCCACTGATATCTGAGCGCTATGTGACACGCTCGATGGCACAGCTGCCTGTGACCAAAGTGACGAGAGGATAATGGAGATTTTGAATCTCTGCGCACACTTTTGGACACTGGACACTTGTGGATTGTGTGAGGCCCACTGATATCTGAGCGCTATGTGACAGGCTCGATGGCACAGCTGCCTGTGATCAAAGTGACGAGAGGATAATGGAGATTTTGAATCACTGCGCACACTTTTGGACACTGGACACTTGTGGATTGTGTGAGGCCCACTGATATCTGAGCGCTATGTGACACGCTCGATGGCACAGCTGCCTGTGACCAAAGGGACGAGAGTATAATGGAGATTTTGAATCTCTGCGCACACTTTTGGACACTGGACACTTGTGGATTGTGTGAGGCCCACTGATATCTGAGCGCTATGTGACACGCTCGATGGCACAGCTGCCTGTGACAAAAGTGACGAGAGGATAATGGAGATTTTGAATCTCTGTGCACACTTTTGGACACTTCACACTTGTGGATTGTGTGAGGCCCACTGATATCTGAGCGCTATGTGACAGGCTCGATGGCACAGCTGTGACCAAAGTGACGAGAGGATAATGGAGATTTTGAATCTCTGCGCACACTTTTGGACACTGGACACTTGTGGATTGTGTGAGGCCCACTGATATCTGAGCGCTATGTGACACGCTCGATGGCACAGCTGACTGTGACCAAAGTGACGAGAGGATAATGGAGATTTTGAATCTCTGCGCACACTTTTGGACACTGGACACTTGTGGATTGTGTGAGGCCCACTGATATCTGAGCGATATGTGACAGGCTCGATGGCACAGCTGCCTGTGACCAAAGTGACGAGAGGATAATGGAGATTTTGAATCTCTGCGCACACTTTTGGACACTGGACACTTGTGGATTGTGTGAGGCCCACTGATATCTGAGCGCTATGTGACACGCTCGATGGCTCAGCTGCCTGTGACCAAAGTGACGAGAGGATAATGGAGATTTTGAATCTCTGCGCACACTTTTGGACACTGGACACTTGTGGATTGTGTGAGGCCCACTGATATCTGAGCGCTATGTGACACGCTCGATGGCACAGCTGCCTGTGACCAAAGTGACGAGAGGATAATGGAGATTTTGAATCTCTGCGCACACTTTTGGACACTGGACACTTGTGGATTGTGTGAGGCCCACTGATATCTGAGCGCTATGTGACACGCTCGATGGCACAGCTGCCTGTGACCAAAGTGACGAGAGGATAATGGAGATTTTGAATCTCTGCGCACACTTTTGGACACTGGACACTTGTGGATTGTGTGAGGCCCACTGATATCTGAGCGCTATGTGACAGGCTCGATGGCACAGCTGTGACAAAAGTGACTAGAGGATAAGGGAAATTGGATTGCTTTTAAAAAAGCAGTTTGCGGAGCAGTGGGTAAACAGCAATGCCAGCGTGTCAGGAAGCCTTAAAAGGCAGCCCAACAACCAACACCACTGATACACCACAATATAGCCTCCCCTTGCACTGCACACACAGTGACTTGTGTGTTGTGCAGGCCAAATCGCTAGCAGCAGAAGCAGTTTTTTTGTCTTCTTCCCTGCCTAACGCTCTCCCTACAGAATCAGCAGCAACCTCTCCCTATACTAAGATCGGCAGAAGTAAGATGGCGGTCGGCGTGCACGCCCTTTTATACCCACTGTGACGCCCACCAAAGCAAGCCAATCACTTGCATGCCCTTCTGAAAGATGGTGGTGACCCATGCCTAGGTCATCACGTTGCCCACAGTGTCCGTGGATCCTGATTGGCTGAAAAAGAGCGCAAAACAAACTTTTGAAACGCGACTTTGGCGTGTAAGTCGCCGACCTCGTGGCCGACCTCATCCTAGGGTCGGGTTTCGTTTCATGAAACCCGACTTTGCCAAAAGTCGTCGACTTTTGAATTTTTTCGACCCGTTTCGCTCAACTCTACTCATGGGAGTGGGTATCTTGTATGTGTTGCAGAACTTCAAGGGGTGTAACACAATTTTGGCTTACAGTAGGTTGGATCATGCCACAAATATTACCGCAATACATAATACCAACCTCAATCCGGGCCAGGAATGGATATAGCAGCAAAGACCCTGGATTCAAGCAGCGTCCGTCTCTCACTATCCTTCCTGTGTGAGAGCATGGGGGCGTTCCTCGGCCAGTCGCAGAAGCAGAGGAGCAGGCAAGTGAGCTATAGGAGTGAGTTTGACGTCACTCACGAGTCACTTACACTATCTCCGTGCGCGGCGACCTGCTGGCTGAGCCTGTCACTGTGAATGATTATTTTCTGACGGCTGTTTCATTTCAGGGAGGGGGGTTATCGCACGCCTGCCTGGGCTTTTTAGTGGTTTAGTGGTTTAGTGGTTAAAACTAAAAGAGAAAGAGCGCAATAGGGTCTTACCCAAGAAAAAAGTGTATAATTTAAGCTATTATACTCACCAAAGGCAGGAGAGTTTTAGGCATAAAGGAAATAGAGGTCAAGCTGCTGCACATCCAAATGGCCACATCGTGACCATAGATTATCAGATTTCAAAGAAATGGTTTTTGGATTAAACGTGCGCTGCTAGACAAAACGACTCCTTTCCAGATTGTGTGCTTGTATACTTTTATTTTCCCAACGCGTTTCGAAGTTTGAAACTTCTTCCTCAGGGGATAATATGTACAAACAGACAGGATTGTTCCCAGTTTTATACATACAAATTTCAAATATTGGCGCCAAAAGTCACATGTTACAGGGAAGAAATGTCAAAGGTCATCAGTAACAAAAAAAAATGTACATAAAATTGTTTAAAACTATATTGTTTCCACCTTAATAAATTCACTCAAAATATTTATTTGCAGATCATATAAAAAGAAAGAAGATTAAATGAAAAGAACAAGAAAAATATACACTCACTGGCCACTTTATTAGGTACACCTGTCCAACTGTGTGTTAAGACTTAATTTCTAATCAGCCAATCACATGGCGGCAACTCAGTGCATTTAGGCATGTAGACATGGTCAAGACAATCTCCTGCAGTTCAAACCGAGCATCAGTATGGGGAAGAAAGGTGATTTGAGTGCCTTTGAACGTGGCATGATTGTTGGTGCCAGAAGGGCTGGTCTGAGTATTTCAGAAACTGCTGATCTACTGGGATTTTCACGCACAACCATCTCTAGGGTTTACAGAGAATGGTCCGAAAAAGAAAAAAAATCCAGTGAGCGGCAGTTCTGTGGCCGGAAATGCCTTGTTGATGCCAGAGGTCAGAGGAGAATGGGCATACTGGTTCGAGCTGATAGAAAGGCAACAGTGACTCAAATTGCCACCCGTTACAACCAAGGTAGGCAGAAGAGCATCTCTGAACGCACAGTGCGTCGAACTTTGAGGCAGATGGGCTACAGCAGCAGAAGACCACACTGGGTACCACTCCTCTCAGCTAAGAACAGGCATCTGATGGCTACTTTCAGCAGGATAATGCGCCATGTCATAAAGCTCGAATCATCTCAGATTGGTTTCTTGAACATGACAATGAGTTCACTGTACTCAAATGGCCTCCTCAGTCACCAGATCTCAATCCAATAGAGCATCTTTGGGATGTGGTGGAACGGGAGATTCGCATCAGGGATGTGCAGCCGACAAATCTGCGCCAACTTTGTGATGCCATCATGTCAATATGGTCCAAAATCTCTGAGGAATGCTTCCAGCACCTTGTTGAATCTCTGCCACGAAGAATTGAGGCAGTTCTGAAGGCAAAAGGGGGTCCAACCCGTTACTAGCATGGTGTACCTAATAAAGTGGCCAGTGAGTGTATATACGAGGATAGACCTGTGTTGGAACTATAAAAGAAGCTGGAAGGAGCAGTAGATCACAGCTCAGACCATCATCCTAATTGAGCAGACGAAAAAATGATATTTAAATTGTTATTTTCCACTCTGAATGATTTTTGTGGGTTTATCTACATCTTATTAATGTTTGCTCCTATTCACTTTCTATCATGATTGCGTTTTTTTCAGTGCGACTTTCTGCTGATCTAATCTGACTGATCAGTGCGATCTTTCTGCCGATCTTATTTGATTGATCTATCCTTTGTCAGTGCGATTTTCTTGCTGACTCCATTTATTGTATTTTATTTTAAATGTTTTTTCTATCTCTAAAAGAAACTTTTTCTTTTTGCTTTCTCTGTATCAATTTTATGCCGTCCCGCGGTCTGGACAAGTGTCTCCTCTTCTTGGATGCGATCCGTCTTCCCTGAGTGCTCCCCTCCTTTGTGAGCTGTCTTCTTTTTCTGTGAGCCACTGACTCTTCACAGATAATGTTGCTTTTAACATGTACCTACAATTACAACAATTTTTTACTTGTATAGCATGACCCTTTCCTTTTCTTTTTATCTCCATTTCTATTTTAATATGCATATACAAAAAAAAAAAAATTTTTTCAACGATAATTTTTATTAATAATCTTTTATTCATATCATGTGATCACATTTTTATATAAAACATTTTTATTATATTGAATAAAAAAATCTTTTTTAACATATTTATACAAGTATATTCATCATCTCTCCCCCTTTTTTTTCCTTCATTTTTTTCATCTGCTCATTTAGGATGATGGTCTGAGCTGTGATCTACTGCTCCTTCCAGCTTCTTTTATAGTTCCAACACAGGTCTATACTCGTATATATATTTTTCTTGCTCTTTTCATTTAATCTTCTTTCTTTTTATATGATCTGCAAATAAATATTTTGAGTGAATTTATTAAGGTGGAAACTAGAGTTGAGCGAAACGGGTCGAAAAAATTCAAAAGTCGCCGACTTTTGGCAAAGTCGGGTTTCATGAAACGAAACCCGACCCTAGGATGAGGTCGGCCACGAGGTCGGCGACTTACGCGCCAAAGTCGCGTTTCAAAAGTTTGTTTTGCGCTCTTTTTCAGCCAATCAGGATCCACGGACACTGTGGGCAACGTGATGACCTAGGCACGGGTCACCACCATCTTTCAGAAGGGCATGCAAGTGATTGGCTTGCTTTGGTGGGCGTCACAGGGGGTATAAAAGGGCATGCACGCCGACCGCCATCTTACTTCTGCCGATCTTAGTATAGGGAGAGGTTGCTGCTGATTCTGTAGGGAGAGCGTTAGGCAGGGAAGAAGACAAAAAAACTGCTTCTGCTGCTAGCGATTTGGCCTGCACAACACACAAGTCACTGTGTGTGCAGTGCAAGGGGAGGCTATATAGTGGTGTATCAGTGGTGTTGGTTGTTGGGCTGCCTTTTAAGGCTTCCTGACACGCTGGCATTGCTGTTTACGCACTGCTCCGCAAACTGCTTTTTTAAAAGCAATCCAATCTCCCTTATCCTCTAGTCACTTTTGTCACAGCTGTGCCATCGAGCCTGTTACATAGCGCTCAGATATCAGTGGGCCTCACACAATCCACAAGTGTCCAGTGTCCAAAAGTGTGCGCAGAGATTCAAAATCTCCATTATCCTCTCGTCACTTTTGTCACAGGCAGCTGTGCCATCGAGCCTGTCACATAGCGCTCAGATATCAGTGGGCCTCACACAATCCACAAGTGTCCAGTGTCCAAAAGTGTGCGCAGAGATTCAAAATCTCCATTATCCTCTCGTCACTTTTGTCACAGGCAGCTGTGCCATCGAGCCTGTCACATAGCGCTCAGATATCATAGAATCATAGAATCATAGAATCATAGAATCGTAGAGTTGGAAGGGACCTCCTGGGCCATCTGGTCCAACCCCCTGCTCAAAGCAGGATTCGCTAAATCATCCCAGTCAGATGTCTGTCCAGCCTCTGTTTGAAGACTTCCATTGAAGGAGAACTCACCACTTCTCGTGGCAGCCTGTTCCACTCATTGATCACTCTAACTGTCAAAAAGTTTTTTCTAATATCTAATCTGTGTCTCCTCCCATTCAGTTTCATCCCATTGCTTCTAGTCTTTCCTTGTGCAAATGAGAATAAAGTTGATCCTTCTACAATGTGACAGCCCTTTAGATATTTGTAGACAGCTATTAAGTCTCCTCTCAGTCTTCTCTTTTGCAAGCTAAACATTCCCAAATCCTGCAACCTTTCCTCATAAGACAGGGTTTGCAGACCGGTCACCATTCTGGTCGCTCTTTTCTGAACTTGCTCCAGTTTGTTGATGTCTTTTTTAAAATGTGGTGCCCAAAACTGGACACAATATTCCAGATGAGGTCTGACCAAAGAGGAGTAGAGGGAAATAATGACTTCACGTGATCTAGACTGTATGCTTCTGTTAATACATCCTAGAATTGCATTTGCCTTTTTTGCTGCTGCATCACACTGTTGACTCATATTCAGTCTGTGATCTATTAGTATACCCAAGTCTTTTTCACATGTGCTGTCACTTAGCCCTATTCCTCCCATTCTATATATGCTTTTTCCATTTTTATTGCCCAGATGTAGTACTTTGCATTTCTCCCTGTTAAAAACCATTCTGTTAGTTGCTGCCCACTTCTCCAGTTTATTTAAATCTTTTTGAATCCTCTCTCTCTCTTCTCTAGTATTAGCTATCCCTCCTAGCTTTGTGTCATCAGCAAATTTAATCAGTTTACCCTCAATTCCTTCATCTAAATCGTTGATAAAGATGTTGAACAATACAGGGCCCAGGACAGAGCCCTGTGCTACCCCACTTGAGACATTCTTCCAACTGGATGTGCAGCCATTTACGACCACTCTTTGGGTCCGATCACTAAGCCAGTTATGAATCCACCTAACAGTTGCCTTGTCCATTCCATACTTAATCATTTTTTCAATAAGGATTGTATGAGAGACTTTGGCAAATGCTTTGCTGAAGTCAAGATATACTATATCTACAGCATTTCCTTGATCCACCCAATCAGTGATACCGTCATAGAAGGAAATTAAGTTAGTCTGACATGACTTATTAGTTACAAACCCATGCTGACTCTGTTTAATCACTTCATTCTTATCCAGGTATTGACATACATGTTGTTTAATAATTTGTTCAAAGATCTTTCCTGGTATAGAAGTCAGACTCACCGGCCTATAGTTACCTGGGTCCACCTTCTTCCCCTTTTTGAAGATAGGAACAACATTTGCTCTTCTCCAGTCTTCTGGCACTTCTCCTGTTCTCCAAGAATTTTCAAAGATTATAGAGAGGGGTTCAAAAATTTCTTCTGCTATCTCCTTCAGTACTCTGGGGTGTAATTCATCTGGACCTGGAGACTTGAATTCATTTAGGCTAGCTAAGTGTTTCCTCACTATCTTTCTGTTTATAGATATCCTGGATTCTTCTATTCCCTTAATAGGACAGTGAATAACAGTTGATGTTACATTTCCTTTCTGAGAGAAAACAGATGCAAAATAGGAATTTAAAAGTTCAGCCTTCTCAACATCCTGTCTTACCATTTCATCATTTTCATCCTGTAAAAATCCTATAGCATCTTTGACTTTTCTTTTACTTTTGACATATCCCCAAAATCCTTTATTATTGCTTTTGACATCTCTTGCAAGACTCAATTCATTTTCAGCTTTAGATAATCTGATTTGTGCCCTGCAGGTTCTGCAGACAGCATTATATTCTTCTTTAGATATGCCTCCCTCTTTCCATTTTATAAACATTTTTTTCTTCCTTTTTAGCATGTGCTTAAGTTCTGTGTTCATCCATCCTGGTTTCCTTAACTGCTTCCTATTCTTCCCTCTTTTCGGAATTGTTAACAACTGTGCTTTGAGAATTTCATTTTTCAAGATTTCCCATCCTTCCTGGACATTTTTGTCTTTAAGGATATCCAGCCATTGGATCCCTCCAATTCTCTTTCTGAATCCCTTAAAATCTGCCTTTCTGAAATCTAATCTTGACGTCTGAGTCTTCACAGGTCTTCCGCCTCTAGTTATCCAAAATTCTAAAATAGCATGGTCGCTACCTCCTAGGGTCCCAGCCACTTTTACCTCCTCAACCATTTCCTCCCTGTTTATAAGGATTAGATCCAAGGTAGCAGTTCCCCTTGTTTTCTCCCTTACCTTTTGGAAGATAAAGTTGTCAGCAAGAGAGGATAAGAATTTCCTTGACCTGTTAGTTTTGCCTGAGAGAGATTCCCAACAAATGTCTGGATAGTTGAAATCTCCCATGACAACTATGTCATATTTTTTGGAGAACTTGGCCATTTGATGCATAAAGAGTTCATCCATAGCTTCAGCTTGCACAGGCGGCCTTTAGTAAATGCCTACAATGGTGTCCTTTCCATTGTTCTGTCCTTGTATTCTTACCCAAACAGTTTCCACAGAACTCCCAGTCTCTGAAGCTTCAATCTCTGTGCAGATATACGCGTTTCTAACATACAATGCGACACCCCCTCCTCGTTTATCAAGTCTGTTTCTTGCAAATAAGTTGTATCCTTCTAGTCTTGTATTCCAATCATGTGTATTGTCCCACCAAGTTTCAGTGATTCCAATGACATCATATTTCTTTTCCTGTGTTAGTAGTTCCAATTCTCCTTGTTTGTTGCCCATGCTTTGTGCATTAGTATAGAAACATTTTAGTTTGTGATTGGTTTCTCTTTCTCCAATATTTTTATTAATTAGATTCTTTCGTCTTTGTTCTTCCTTTCCACTTCTAATAGCAGAGTTCTCAATAGCATTTGTCAGGTGTATGGCTTTTTCTGGTCTTTTGCTTCCCTTCCCATGTTGTTCTAGTTTAAAGCTCTCCTTACAAGTGTAGCAAGGCGACTTCCAAATACATGCTTACCAGTCTTCGTAAGGTGCACCCCATCTCTAGCAAGTAGTCCATCGTATAAGTAGTTCACTCCGTGATCCATAAATCCAAATCGTTGCTGACGGCACCATCGACGTAGCCAGTTGTTCACCTGCAGAATCTTATTCCACCTCCTTGTTCCATGGCCATCCACTGGGAGGATGGAAGAGAAGACCACCTGCGCTCCCAGTTCTTTCACTTTCTTGCCTAAGTCTTCAAAGTCTCTGCAGATGGTTTCCAGGTCGTTTCTTGCAGTGTCACTTGTCCCCACATGTAGTAGCAGGAATGGGTAGTCATCTGTAGGTCTGAAGAGTCCTGATATCCTGTCAGACACATCTTTAATTTTTGCACCTGGAAGACAACACATTTCTCTTGAAGTTATATCCGGTCTGCAGATAGCGGCCTCAGTTCCTCTCATCAGTGGGCCTCACACAATCCACAAGTGTCCAGTGTCCAAAAGTGTGCGCAGAGATTCAAAATCTCCATTATCCTCTCGTCACTTTTGTCACAGGCAGCTGTGCCATCGAGCCTGTCACATAGCGCTCAGATATCAGTGGGCCTCACACAATCCACAAGTGTCCAGTGTCCAAAAGTGTGCGCAGAGATTCAAAATCTCCATTATCCTCTCGTCACTTTTGTCACAGGCAGCTGTGCCATCGAGCCTGTCACATATCGCTCAGATATCAGTGGGCCTCACACAATCCACAAGTGTCCAGTGTCCAAAAGTGTGCACAGAGATTCAAAATCTCCATTATCCTCTCGTCACTTTTGTCACAGGCAGCTGTGCCATCGAGCCTGTCACATAGCGCTCAGATATCAGTGGGCCTCACACAATCCACAAGTGTCCAGTGTCCAAAAGTGTGCGCAGAGATTCAAAATCTCCATTATCCTCTCGTCACTTTTGTCACAGGCAGCTGTGCCATCGAGCCTGTCACATAGCGCTCAGATATCAGTGGGCCTCACACAATCCACAAGTGTCCAGTGTCCAAAAGTGTGCGCAGAGATTCAAAATCTCCATTATCCTCTCGTCACTTTTGTCACAGGCAGCTGTGCCATCGATCCTGTCACATAGCGCTCAGATATCAGTGGGCCTCACACAATCCACAAGTGTCCAGTGTCCAAAAGTGTGCGCAGAGATTCAAAATCTCCATTATCCTCTTGTCACTTTTGTCACAGGCAGCTGTGCCATCGAGCCTGTCACATAGCGCTCAGATATCAGTGGGCCTCACACAATCCACAAGTGTCCAGTGTCCAAAAGTGTGCGCAGAGATTCAAAATCTCCATTATCCTCTCGTCACTTTTGTCACAGGCAGCTGTGCCATTGAGCCTGTCACAAAGCGCTCAGATATCAGTGGGCCTCACACAATCCACAAGTGTCCAGTGTCCAAAAGTGTGCGCAGAGATTCAAAATCTCCATTATCCTCTCGTCACTTTTGTCACAGGCAGCTGTGACATCGAGCCTGTCACATAGCGCTCAGATATCAGTGGGCCTCACACAATCCACAAGTGTCCAGTGTCCAAAAGTGTGCGCAGAGATTCAAAATCTCCATTATCCTCTCGTCACTTTTGTCACAGGCAGCTGTGCCATCGAGCCTGTCACATAGCGCTCAGATATCAGTGGGCCTCACACAATCCACAAGTGTCCAGTGTCCAAAAGTGTGCGCAGAGATTCAAAATCTCCATTATCCTCTCGTCACTTTTGTCACAGGCAGCTGTGCCATCGAGCCTGTCACATAGCGCTCAGATATCAGTGGGCCTCACACAATCCACAAGTGTCCAGTGTCCAAAAGTGTGCGCAGAGATTCAAAATCTCCATTATCCTCTCGTCACTTTTGTCACAGGCAGCTGTGCCATCGATCCTGTCACATAGCGCTCAGATATCAGTGGGCCTCACACAATCCACAAGTGTCCAGTGTCCAAAAGTGTGCGCAGAGATTCAAAATCTCCATTATCCTCTCGTCACTTTGGTCACAGCTGTGCCATCGAGCCTGTCACATAGCGCTCAGATATCAGTGGGCCTCACACAATCCAAAAGTGTCCACTGTCCACAAGTGTGTGCAGAAATTCTAAATCTCCCCTGTCCTATAGACACCTTGTACCTTGTTTTACATTACTATATAGTTTGTTGGATTTTGTCTACATTTCTACCAAAAATGAGGAAGGCTGGTGGAAGAGGCCGTGGAATTGGGCGGGGGTTGGCAGCTGGTAATGATGGTGTTGGTGGTGGATCTGATGGTAGTGGCAAGAGCAAAATAGGACCGAATGCAGGAGGTGCTGACCCTGCGTCATCGTCTGGCTACATAAGGCCTCGAACGCTTAGTTTTCTAGGAGTTGGCAAACCGCTTTTAAAGCCAGAGCATCAGGAAAAAGTTTTGTCTTACATTGCTGACTCAGCCTCCAGCTCTATCGCCTCCTCTTCTTCAGTTGTAAAAAGTAAAAGCACTGAGTCGTCATTGGAGGCTCATGTTCATGAACCACACCTTTCCTTGTGTCCTTCACCCCAACCAAGATTGAAGGATGACGCAGGCCATACTACTGATTTCTCCATGGAGCTGTTTTCACATACCATGCCTGGATTATCAAGTGAAATGGTGAATTACCCAGGCCAAGATGAATCTGACATGGAGTGCACTGATGCACAGCCGCTGATGGATGATTCTGCTGGTACATTCACTCAGAGCACTACATTGTCCTCGCAGTGTACAGAGCCAGATTCTGACCCTGATGAGACTCAGGTGCCCCTTCCCGCACACTATACCACCATACACGGTGACACAGAGGAAGGTGCACATGACATAGAAGAGGAGGTGATGGATGACCCAGTTGTTGACCCAGATTGGCATCCATTGGGGGAAGAGGGTGCTGCTTCCAATAGCTCAGATTAGGAGCATCCACAGCAGACATCGACATCGCAACAGCTGTTATCTGGCAGGCCCGGAGCACTCCAAAGACAGGTTCCAAACATCAAAATAGTTGCTGGACAGCTTGTCCAGAGGGTCAAAAGATCACAGCGTGCTAGGCCGCAAAATGTCTGCCAAAGTAGGAAGAGTGCAGTGTGGCACTTTTTTGAACAAAATCCTCATGATCAGGCCAAGGTTATCTGTAAGAAGTGCGCAAAGACCTTTAGCCGAGGGAAAAATCTGAAAAATTTGAATACCAGTTGCATGCTTAGACATTTAACCAGCATGCACTTGCAAGCGTGGACACAACACCAAACCTCAAGTGCCACATGTGCAACTGATCACAACGAAGGTAGTCAGCAACGCTACATTGTTTCCCCCACTGTAAGCCCACCGGTTAGCACAGCAGCAAATGTTGAGGTGTCGTTGCAAGACCACAGCAGTCAGGGAATCCCACTGTTATATCAACGAAAGACTGATTCTAGGCCATCAGAAAGAACACCAACTCCATCACCATCATCAACCCTCTCTCAGTCCGCCCTGTCCACCGCTACTTCCACCATATGCAGCTCTCAAGTCCAGCTCACCCTCCCAGACACTATGAGTAGGTCAAGAAAGTACTCAGTCTCTCATCCGCGTACACTGGGTTTGAACACCCACATTGCCAAACTAATCTCATTTGAGATGATGCCCTTTCTGTTGGTGGAAAGCACAGCTTTCCACGAACTCATGGCCTATGCAGTACCACGCTATGACCTACCCAGTCGCCACTTCTTCTCTCGCAAAGCCATCCCAGCCCTCCACCATCATGTGAAAGACCGCATTGTCCATGCACTCAAGCAGTCAGTGAGCGGAAAGGTGCACCTCACAACTGATGCATGGTCCAGTCGGCATGGCCAGGGCCGTTACGTGTCCATCACTGCGCACTGGGTTAATGTGGTGGATGCAGGGTCCACAGGGGACAGCGGTGGTGGGACAGTGCTGCCTAGCCCACGGTATAGGAAACAGTTGGCTGTAGGCGTTCGACCCTCCTCCTCCTCCTCCTCCTCCTCCAGAAGCGAAAGCTCGTCCACAGAGCGCAGTCGTACGAGCACTCCATCTGCAGCTGCCACTGTTGCACACGATGTGTCCCCCTATCGAGCAGCTAGTGGAAAGCGTCAGCAGGCTGTGTTGCAGATGATGTGTTTGGGCGACAGACACACCGCCGAGGTGCTGGCCGAGTACTTGAAGCGACAAACTGAGTCATGGCTGGGCAGTGTACATCTTGAGGCAGGCAAGGTAGTTAGTGATAACGGCCGTAATTTTGTGGCAGCCATAGCCCTTTCAAAACTCAGCCACATACCTTGCTTGGCTCACACCTTGAACCTGGTGGTGCAGTGCTTCCTCAAAAATTATCTGGAGTTAACAGCCCTGCTCCAGAAGGTGCGAAGACTGTGCACGCACATCCGCCTGTCGCCTGTACACTCCGTTCGTATGCAGAAGCTGCAGCGATTGCTCCACCTTCCCAACCACCGCCTCATTATCGACATTGCAACAAGGTGGAACTCCACCCTGCACATGGTGGAGCGGCTGTGCGAGCAGAGGCAGGCCATAATGCATTTGTGGGAGGATACACGGCCAGGCACTTTGAGAGCAGACATGGAGTTGACAGGCGTGTAGTGGTCGAAGCTGAAAGACCTTTGTAAAGTCCTTCAGTGTTTTGAGGAATGCACACGGCTGGTAAGCGCAGACGACGCCATCCTAAGCATGAGCATCCCACTTATGCGTCTGCTCATGCAAACTTTGACGCACCTTAAGGAGCAGGCATCTGCAGCCAATGTTGATGAGGAGGAAGAGGAGGGAATCCTTGATGACATTCAGCCATTGTCTGCTCAGGGACCTCTCCTGGACGAGGTGGAGGAAGAAGAGGAGGAGGAGGAGGATGATGGGGATGATTACTTAGGGGAGGAGGATGCATCTCGTGGGGCAAGTGAAAATGTTGGCGTGGCAAGGTCTGGTACAGGGTTTGTGTGTGACTGGAGGGATGTGGATTTGCCAGAAAGTGCTCCTCCACCCAGCACTCGCAGTGCATCATTGACACCGGGAACATTGGCCCACATGTCAGATTATGCCTTGCGGATCCTAAAAAGGGACCCCCGCATTGCCAAAATGATGAACGATGACGACTACTGGTTGGCCAGCATCCTGGATCCACGCTATAAAGGCAAATTACAAAACATCATGCCACAGGAGAACCTTGACCTAATATTGGCTAATAAACAAGCAACTCTGGTAAATCGGTTGCTTGAGGCATTCCCAGCACACAGCAGCGGTGATGGTTCTCACACGAGCCGTACGGGCCGGGGGCAGCTTGGCAGAGGTGTTCGTGGTGCACACAGCAGAAGTGGCGTTGGAGACAGGGGTTTCATGACAATGTTGTGGACTGATTTTTCAAATACCGCTCACACAACTGGTAATACTGCATCGATGGAAAGTGACAGGAGACAGCAGTTGTCAACTATGGTTACAAACTACTTTTCCTCCCATATCGATGTTCTCCCACACAGGTCATTCCCCTTTGACTATTGGGCCGCTAAACTGGACACCTGGCCTGAATTGGCCCAATATGCCTAACAGGAGCTCGCTTGCCCAGCTGCAAGTGTGCTATCGGAAAGAGTCTTCAGTGCAGCTGGATCAATCCTGACAGAAAAAAGGACCCGTCTGTCAACCCAAAATGTGGATGATCTAACCTTCATTAAAATGAACCACGCATGGGTTTCCAAGGATTTTGTCCCACCTTCCCTTGATGACACATAGGGTGACAGAAAAATGGCTTGCTTTGGTCCACCTCTTCCTGGTACTTCACTTATTTCGCCTTTTGCATCAGCTGAATGTCCAACATCAACATATGCCACTTTCTAAAACTCCCTAACTGTGCTGCCTCCCCCCCATGGCCGGGGTCAACACCTAGCGCACGACACCGTGCGAGTGCCGTTGCCCTGGACAGGTGGGTAGGCCGACTCTTGGGCGCGGGCACTGGCACAGGGTCCCTCATAGTGCAATCAAGTGTCTCTGACGGTGGTGGTGCACACCCGCCATCAGACACACCGCTGTACTATGAGGGGCCCAGTGCCAGTACCGACGCCCACGAGTGGGCCCCCCTTGCTTGGGCAGGGCCCCAGCATTTGCAATCTTTACCTCTCCCTGCTCCTCCGCTGTGTAATCTGGGCCGTCAAATCCATACTGGGCCTAACACCGTCTGAGCCTGCCTCCTGAGACATATATTTTGAATGTGTACGCTATCCATACATGTTATCCAGGGATACGGTACCCTTTCTAACCTTTGTGCAATCACGTGCAATCCATACTGGGCCTAACACCGTCTGAGCCTGCCTCATGCTGTATAGACATATATTTTGAATGTGTACGCTATCCATACATGTTATCCAGGGATACGGTACCCTTTCTAACCTTTGTGCAATCACGTGCAATCCATACTGGGCCTAACACCGTCTGAGCCTGCCTCATGCTGTATAGACATATATTTTGAATGTGTACGCTATCCATACATGTTATCCAGGGATACGGTACCCTTTCTAACCTTTGTGCAATCACGTGCAATCCATACTGGGCCTAACACCGTCTGAGCCTGCCTCCTGAGACATATATTTTGAATGTGTACGCTATCCATACATGTTATCCAGGGATACGGTACCCTTTCTAACCTTTGTGCAATCACGTGCAATCCATACTGGGCGTGAGAACGGCTGGCGAGCTGTTAAGCAAGCTACAGCACCTGTCCAGACAAGTACAGGGATTCCCTAGCGAGGAGACTTATTTGATGTTTTCAATGTTGGGACAGCAATTTTTGGGGAGCACTATACTCTGGAAAATGATAGATGGGGCCCACCATACACTGGAACATTCCAAAGGTGGACATCAGACACTGGAGCAGCATTTACAGGGCCCATTATACACTAGAGCATTAGAAATGGGGCCCATTATGTTTGGAGCATTATTTGGGCCCATAAGACAGTGGAGCTTCATCCATGGGGACCAACATATACTGTAGCATTATGTGGAGCTCATCATATACTGTTTCAAACATTATATGGGACCAATGATTCTGTATGGAGAAATAGATGGGCCTCGTCATGAGATGTAAAAAGTGAGGTATTTTTCATTGTACTATACCGCTATTTATCTGCCGTATCGGAGCATGATGAGTTGTGGTATGTGTTAAAGGGGCGCTCTTTCGCCCAGGGCACATGAAAACCTGCAGCCAGCCCTCCCCCCCCCACAACTTTAGCCAAATAACCCCCATTTTTCAGTGCGTAACTTGTATTATGAAGTTAATTAAGGTTGACAAGCTTAAGTAAGAAGAATTGATGCTTTTGGCATTCAAATGGGCACTGTAGGTGTGTTTCCTGTCCTCCTCTCACTGCCGACTTTTATTCCCCATTGACTTACATTGGGTTTCGTGTTTCGGGACGACCCCGACTTTTCCCTATAATCGGACGATTTTGCTCGACCCGACTTTTGGAAAAGTCGGGTTTCACGAAACGAAACGCGACCCTAAAAAAACAAAAGTCGCTCAACTCTAGTGGAAACAATATAGTTTTAAACAATTTTATGTACATTTTTTTTTGTTACTGATGACCTTTGACATTTCTTCCCTGTAACATGTGACTTTTGGAGCCAATATTTGAAATTTGTATGTATAAAACTGGGAACAATCCTGTCTGTTTGTACATATCATCCCCTGAGGAAGAAGTTTCAAACTTCGAAACGCGTTGGGAAAATAAAAGTATACAAGCACACAATCTGGAAAGGAGTCGTTTTGTCTTGCAGCGCACGTTTAATCCAAAAACCATTTCTTTGAAATCTGGGCTTGTAGGGAGAGAGACACAGACAGCTAGGCTAGGCACTAGGCAGGCGCCCCGGGCGATCGCACCCCCCGTCCCCCCCTAAAAACGGCCCTGATCAGCACAGGCAGATGGCGGCCCCCCCAGTCCTGCCCTGTATATACATCCACATCAGCGCAGGCAGATGGCGGCCCCCCCAGTCCTGCCCTGTATATACATCCACATCAGCACAGGCAAATGGCGGCCCCCCAGTCCCTGTATATACATCCACATCAGCGCAGGCAGATGGCGGCCCCCCAGTCCTGTAATATACATCCACATCAGTGCAGGCAGATGGCGGCCCCCCAGTCCTGCCCTGTAATATACATCCACATCAGCGCAGGCAGACAGCGACCCCCCCAGTCCCAGTATATATATCCACGTAAGTGCAGGCAGATGGCAGCCCCCCAGTCCTGCCCTGTAATATACATCCACATCAGCGCAGGCAGACAGCGGCCCTCCCAGTCCCAGTATATACATCCACATAAGTGCAGGCAGATGGCAGCCCCCAGTCCTGCCCTGTAATATACATCCACATCAGCGCAGGCAGACGGCGGCCCCCCCAGTCCCTGTATATACATCCACATCAGTGCAGGCAGATGGTGGCCCCCCAGTCCTGCCCTGTAATATACATCCACATCAGCGCAGGCAGACTGCCGCCCCCCAGTCCCTGTACATACATCCACATCAGTACAGGCAGATGGCGGCCCCCCAGTCCTGCCCTGTATATACATCCACATCAGCACAGGCAGATGACGGCCCCCAGTCCTGCCCTGTATATACTTCCACATCAGTGCAGGCAGATGGTGGCCCCCCAGTCCTGCCCTGTAATATACATCCACATCAGCGCAGGCAGACGGCCGCCCCCCAGTCCCTGTACATACATCCACATCAGCGCAGGCAGATGGCGGCCCCCCAGTCCTGCCCTGTAATATACATCCACATCAGCGCAGGCAGACGGCCACCCCCCAGTCCCTGTACATACAGCCACATCAGCGCAGGCAAATGGCGGCCCCCCCGTCCTGCCCTGTAATATACATCCACATCAGCGCAGGTAGACGGCCGCCCCCCAGTCCCTGTACATACATCCACATCAGCGCAGGCAGATGGCGGCCCCCCAGTCCTGCCCTGTAATATACATCCACATCAGCGCAGGCAGACGGCCGCCCCCCAGTCCCTGTACATACATCCACATCAGCGCAGGCAGATGGCGGCCCACCAGTCCTACCCTGTAATATACATCCACATCAGCGCAGGCAGACGGCCGCCCCCCAGTCCCTGTACATACATCCACATCAGCGCAGGCAGATGGTGGCCCCCCAGTCCTGCCCTGTAATATACATCCACATCAGCGCAGGTAGACGGCCGCCCCCCAGTCCCTGTACATACATCCACATCAGCGCAGGCAGATGGCGGCCCCCCAGTCTTGCCCTGTAAAATACATCCACATCAGCACAGGCAGACGGCCGCCCCCCAGTCCCTGTACATACATCCACATCAGCACAGGCAGATGGCGGCCCCCCAGTCCTGCCCTGTAATATACATCCACATCAGCGCAGGCAGACGGCCGCCCCCCAGTCCCTGTACATACATCCACATCAGCGCAGGCAGTTGGCGGCCCCCCAGTCCTGCCCTGTATATACATCCACATCAGCACAGGCAGATGACGGCCCCCCAGTCCTGCCCTGTATATACTTCTACATCAGTGCAGGCAGATGGTGGCCCCCCAGTCCTGCCCTATAATATACATCCACATCAGCGCAGGCAGATGGCGACCCCTCAGTCCCTGTATATACATCCACATCAGCGCAGGCAGATGGCGGCCCCCCAGTCTCTGTATATGCATCCACATCAGCGCAGGCAGATGGCGGCCCCCCAGTCCTGCCCTGTAATATGCATCCACATCAGTGCAGGCAGATAGCAGCCCCCCAGTAACCAGTCCCTGTATATACATCCACCCTGGCAGATGGCGGCCCCCCCAGTCCTGCCCTGTATGTATATATATATTATCCATCATCACATCAGTACACCTCCCCCAGCGTCTTTTAACTCACCCCCGGCCCCGGCCAAGGCCCACACCACTTTGAATGAACTTCAGCCTGCCCTGAGCCCGGCGCGCGGGGGTAGGAGTCAAGTCGCGCACAGCAGCTCCCACTGCCCAGCCTCCTCTGGTCCCTGGATACTTAGGCTGGATAAATTCCTGCTTCCTGGCCTGGGTGAGTTGGTGAACGCGGCCGCGGCGACGCCGTTGATAGGCCCAGTCAGTCACTGAGCCTGTTGCAGGCAGCCAGCCAGTGATGGAAGAAGAGCATAGCAGAGGCCAGAGGCGCGCGCTTTCCGGCTCTCCGCCCTCAAAGAACGTCCGATGACGTGCAGCGTCACGTCGTGCCACGGGGCACGTTCTTAACCCCCTAGGGTGCCGCTGCCTGCCGCCTTGCCAGCAAATTTAAAGGGCCAGCGGCAGGAAAAAAGAGGCCGGTGGCCGCCGCCGCATTATCTGGCAAGCGGCCAGAGGAGCGGGCGCACAGCCAGCGGCCCATAACAGCATGAAAATGGCGGCCCAGCGGGAAAATGCCCGGTTGGGTAAGTGGCCAATCCGGGCCTGGTCTAACCTGTGGTTCAGAGATGTTAGGATCATGGGAAGGGGCACGATAGAAAAGATCATTGTGAGGCGTGTCGCGAGCCTTGTTATATCCCCAACGGATTTGTCTGTGGCTGTAACCACGTTCTCTAAAGCAAAGGTAGAGATCCTTGGCTTGGCGATCAAAGGATTCATTGGTTGAGCATATACACTAGATACGTAGGTGTTGTCCAAGTGGTATCCCATTGATTGTGGGTTGACCGTGCCATGAACTTGCATGCAGCAAGGTATTCGTTGTCGTGGATTTGCAGAAGACGTCAGTCTCGATCAGACCCTGGGAGGAAACACGAATATCCAAATCCAGAAAATTGACTTGTCGGCCATGGGCAAAGGTAAGTTTAATATTTTGATTGTTATGATTAAGTGTTGATATAAACTCATGCAAGTGTTCAACAGTTCCTTCCCACACAAAGAGCACATCATCAATGTAGAAAATCCAGTGGTGGATTGCTTATGAAGATGTCCTCCCAGGCCCCCAAAAATAAATTAGCTGTTCCCTGGAGCTGGAGATAACTCTAATTAAGAAATAGAAAACAATTATGAATTAAAATGAATTTAAGAAGTTGTAAAATAAACTCTGATAAGGATTTATCAGTATCTCCAGTCTCAAGGAAACAGGAGATGGCTCTAAGTCCATCCTCATGCCTAATTGATGTATATAGACTTTTCATGTCCGCTGTAGTGAGTATCATGTTCTCCTGGATACAAAGTCCGTCTAAGTTATGGAATGCTGCTGTTGTTTCCTTAATGAAGGAAGGAAGCGTGGTCATGACCACCAAAGGTTTGAGGTAGATGTAACAAGGTGGCACAGGGTGGTAGTCATGGGCGAGTCCACTGGATCACAGTCAGTGAGCACCCCGGCCCCTTGCACACGAAAAGACAGTTCCAGTCTGGGCCCTAGGTCACAGTTGATTACCTCAGACACACGGTTGCTCTCCATGCAGGAATGGCAACCTCTGGATGTACCACACGTCACACTTTGTAGGGCCCATTAGTGGCAACTTGTTTAATAAAGATGTTGTAGAGAAGAGAGTACAATTCCTGAGCTGTCCCTATTCCCAGGTGTTACTCCTCCAGCAATGGCTGCAGCAGCAAAGGCAGTAGCTCCCAGTCGGCTCCCAGGAGCCGGTGGGCACGTGTACAGTTCCTGTGCCGCTGTCCGACAGTCCACTGGCAGCTCTGTTCCCCTCCATGGGTGTGATCCTCTCCCAACAGGGGGCATTGTTATGATTGGGTCACCGAGGAGGAAAGCAAGACCAAGCTAAGCCACAGAAAACCAGAGAGGTTGGTAACTAAGCGGATTGCAGACCCCTGATCCTATCCAAACAACTAGCAGTAGCCGTGGAGTGTACCTACGATGATTCTAGATGCCGCAACACAGTCGGAGAACTAAATAAGCCTAAAGCAAGAAAGGGTAAATCTAATCTGCCCCACAGCAGACCCCAAAGGAATAGATAGCCCCCAAACATATATGTTGGTGAGACAAGATGAAAACACAAACGCAGGTAGGAAAATAGGCTGAGCAAATGATGGGGCCCAAACTAACTAGACAGGACAGGAAAGGAAAAGACACTGTCTGCAATCACGCAAAAAACCCTGCAAAAAATGCCCAACACGTCTGATAGAAAAAATACTGGTCACTTGACTTCGCCCACTATATCAGCACTCTGGTATATTCTGAAAACAGAGCAAAGAGAGGCCAATCTAATAAGGGACAAAAACAAACTGGCACAAACAGTAACATAAGGATGGAAATTCAGCACAGCCCCGGCCGGGGCTGGTTGACCACACAAAACTGAAATAGCCAAAACCAAATCAAATGTGAACAATAGCAAAAGAACACTTAGCTTAAGCATGCAGGGACTGAGCTGGAAACTAAGACCTCAGGAGGCAGGAAAAATCACCAGCAGGGATAGAGGGAGTCGGCTGTCTTAAATCCAGTCAGAAACTCCCAATGTCTAATCGTCCTCCTCATTATCAGGTGGCAGGCCTCTGTTATTTAGATCAGCTCCATTACCTCCTGTAACCACCAGAGGGAGCCCAAAAAGAGAACTCGCGACCACTCTGTCAATACAGCCATCTCCACTACCTTCACCAGCAACCAGAGGTAGGCCAGAAAGTGAATTCACAACAGGGCATGTCCTGCCATGGGAAAGCCTGCCTGGGCACTGCTCCAGGAACAGTAACTTCCTGTTCCTTTGAAGTTGCTGACCCACCCTCCTTAAATTAACCCCTTGCTAGCCCTAATCTACCATCAGAGTACAATGAACATATTACAATGAACAGGTTAAGACAATGCAAACACAGCACATCACATAGTATAACGTTAATATATTCACATACAGGTACATCATCCGGGTACCACATGAGACAAGAGAGAGGGGGCAAATGAAGTTCCCTGCCTACTCCTTACATAGAAATCTATACTCTGACAGCCAATTCGAAGACTACATCGTTCCCAGAGACTATGAGTCTCCCCGGTGGGTTTATTGGGTCCTTGAGGATCGTAGGAATTAAATAAAAGTTAGGAATTCTAGGTTTAATTAGCAAGACCGTGTCCATCAATTTCTTTGGAAATGATTCCTGCTTTGAAGGCCTGAGTCACAATGCTGAAAAACTCTTTTTTTTATTTTGACTTTTTTGAATGGTAGGATTTAATTTTTCTCTCCTAGTCATCTATGGCGGTTTTAATTTTCTTTTTTAGTCTCATATGATTTTCCTATTTCTCTTTTATTATTTTTATTTTAGCCCGTTCTTTGTATCCTGATGTCTAGTGACATGTGTTCCACCGTTGGAAGATCTACGCATGTGTGTGGCCGGCTTTCCGCACTCAATATCGTTCCTCCATTAAGTGGCTTCTTTTCCTCCCTGCTCTGTCGATGGGGTGTGAATTCTGACATCATTCTGAACAGAGCAGGGTGAAAAAGAAGCCGCCGCTCTGTAAACATCACGTCAACACAGGCAGCTGAATCTCCGGCAGGAGCGGTAGGTGAAACTTTGTGCTGAGGAAGAATAAGTTACCTTATTACAAACTGTTTCAACTAAAGACTGCTCCAGTTTTTACCTCTCCATGAGAACCAATCTGCTTGTGTGCCTCAAACTGAGTGGAAACTACCAAGACTTGTGACCCATCCATTGTGGACTGTATTGTATGTGACTAGTATTTACTTGTATGTGCCTGAAGTGAAAACCAAAAGTTCAATTTTCCAGTTGCCATTCTGTGCTGCCTCCTATTTTCTTTGCCTACCCACATTTTTGCCACAGCTGCACTGCTGAAAAAGCAAAACCTAAATTAATGGATTGAGGTGCTTGCCCCTCTATAAAAAATGATACTTTTTTGTCAAGATCCGATGTGCCAGTCATGAGAAATGTGCATTGGGTGTGTGTCAGTGTGCATATATCGCCTTCAATGTGCATGCGCACGCCCCGTGTGCCATTTCTTCCTAATTTGCATATTGATTCTACACTTGATTTCTCATGACAGGCACATCTGATCTCTACAAAAAAGGAGCTTTCATCCGAAACGTGCCTAGGGGCGGGCAGGCTGACCATAGGCGACTCCACTACTGCACTCTGTGAGGTAACACTGCGCATCAACTTTCAGGGAAGTTCTTGTCCCCTGAGAAAATGTTATTGTATCTTATAGATTTTGATACGTTGAACACGAATATGTGCTCCAAAAGTCTGTATCACGTAAGGTTTATAACCCCTTCATGACCTGAGCTGACATGTCGTGGCTTTGAGGTGGGCTCACCACTGGAGCCCACCTGAAAGCAGGAGATACTGCCAGCAGACGTACTATTCCATCAGCTGGCAGTAAGGGGTTAAGAAACAACAGTTTATAGTCTACATTATGACGTCCGAGACACTACATACATGTGCATCAATGTCAGTAGCAAAAGCAATTGTTCACAAGTATTTTGCAGGCGACTTTCGTTATAATGCATGTCAGATGCTTCTCGAATAAGATTCCAGCAGTAGTCAGCCAGCATTGACGTACTCCACTTTCCCTGGTACCTTTTCTCCATCAGCGCAATGTCTTGGTGAAATCTTCACAGTGTTCATCGCTCACAGCACCAAGATTGGCTGGAAAAAAGTCCAAGTGAGAATGTAGAGAATGTTTTAGTAAATTAGTCTAATTTACCGCACACTCAAACAGATTTTATGCAAATGGATGTTCATTTTATTACATGTGGAAGCCAATCTATTGCCTGCTATAGGAATAGCTTTAAAATATATATATATATTTTCTTCTCCTCCTATACGCCATTATTAAATGAATAACGCAACATTGACATAATATGTGACCATTACATGACTAACTTTGACTTTGATAATTCCTTTCTGCCACTTAACTTGGGCTGTCTTCTAGAGAGATTTTCTTCTCGTTCTGCACCCTATGCAAATTTCCAACACTGGACTAAGGTAATACCTCCCTTCATATTTTGGCTCTATTTGGTGCTAGTTTACTAGGCTATTTGATTGACATATCCTTGTTTAACTATGGATTAACATATTGTATATATATGTATTTATTTTCGCCACTTTGATCCACTGGGATAATCCTTGTATTTAATGATTTTTTTTGTTGTTTTATTTCATTTTATTTGGTTTGTATATCTGATATATGTTTTTTGTATTTCAGCGATAAAGTGATAAAGGCTGAGCCGAAACGTCTTGTTTATATGGCTTCTACTGTGTGCTATATATTCTTGTTTGGCTCCCACATGTAATAAAATGAACACACATTTGCATAAAATCTGTTTGAGTGTGTGGTGAATTAGACTAATTTGAGATTGGGACCTACTGGTCCGTTGCACCTGCACCTCGTTATTTTGACTAGAGTGCACGCTAACTCCCCAGTTTACGAGAATGTTTTAGTGACATATTGCATTTCATCAATTGATATGCGTGCGCATGTTGTCCACAAGTTGTTCAAAATTTGGTGCCTTGATGTTGCCAAGGAAGTTGAAGGTGACATCTTTAACCCCTTCACTACCAAGGGTGGTTTGCACGTTAACTACCGGGCCAATTTTTACAATTCTGACCACTGTACCTTTATGAGGTCATAACTCTGGAACGCTTTCATGGATCCCGGTGATTCTGACATTGTTTTCTCGTGACATATTGTACTTCATGTTAGTAGTAAAATTGCATTCAAATAACTTGCGTTTATTTGTGAAAAAAACGGAAATTTGGCGAAAATTTTGAAAATTTCGCAATTTTCCAACTTTGAATTTTTATGCCCTTAAATCACAGCGATACGGCACACAAAAAACTTAATACATAACATTTCCCACATGTTTACTTTACATCAGCACAATTTTGGAACCAAAATTTTTTTTGTTAGGAAGTTATAAGGGTTAAAAATTGACCAGCGATTTCTCATTTTTGCAACACCATTTTATTTTTAGGGACCACTTCACATTTGAAGCCACTTTGAGGGGTCTATATGATAGAAAATACCCAAAAGTGACACCATTCTAAAAACTGCACCCCTTAAGGTGCTTAAAACCACATTCAAGAAGTTTATTAACCCTTTAGGTGCGTCACAGGAATTTTTTGAATATTAAAAAAAAAATGAACATTTAACTTTTTTTTCACAAAAAAAATACTTCAGGTTCAATTTTCTTTATTTTACCAAGGGTAACAGGAGAAATTGGACTGCAAAAGTTATTGTGCAATTTGTCCTGAGTACGCTGATACCTGATATGTGTGGGGGAACCACTGTTTCGGCACATCGCAGAGCTCAGAATGGAAGGAGCGCCGTTTGACTTTTTCAATGCAAAATTGGCTGGAATTCAGATCGGACGCCATGTCACGTTTGGCGAGCCCCTGATGTACCTAAACAGTGGAAACCCCCCCAAGTGACCCCATTTTGGAAACTAGACCCCCCAAGGAACTTATCTAGATATGTGGTGAGAACTTTGAACCCACAAGGGCTTCACAGAAGTTTATAACGTACAGCGGTACAATTAAAAAATCATATTTTTTCCACAAAAATGATCTTTTCACCCCCAATTTTTATTTTTCCAAGGGTAACAGGACCCTAAAAGTTATTGTGCAATTTGTCCTGAGTACGCTGATACCCCATATGTGGGTGTAAATGACTATTTGGGCGCATAGCAGAGCTCGGAAGGGAAGCAGCGCCATTTGACGTTTTTGGCTAGAATTGAGATCGGACACCATGTCGCGATTGGAAAACCCCTGATGTACCAAAACATTGGAAACCCCCCACAAATGACACCATTTTGGAATCTAGACCCCCCAAGGAACTTATCTAGATGTGTGGTGAGAACTTTGAACCCCCAAGGGCTTCACAGAAGTTTATAACGTACAGCAGTACAATTAAAAAATCATATTTTTTCCACAAAAATGATCTTTTCACCCTCAATTCTTATTTTTCCAAAAGTAACAGGACCCTAAAAGATATTGTGCAATTTATCCTGAGTACGCCGATACCCCACATGTGGGTGTAAACCACTATTTGGGCGTATGGCAGAGCTCGGAAGGGAAGCAGCGCCATTTGACGTTTTTGGCTGGAATTGAGATCGGACACCATGTCGCGTTAGGAAAGCCCCTGATGTACCAAAACAGTAGAAACCCCCCACAAATGACACCATTTTGGAAACTAGACCCCCCAAGGAACTTATCTAGATGTGTGGTGAGCACTTTGAACCCCCCAGTGCTTCACTGAAGTTTATAACGTCCGGGCGTGAAAATAAAAAAATCGTATTTTTTCCACAAACATGATCTTTTAGTCCCCATTTTTTTATTTTCCCAAGGGTAACAGGAGAAATTGGACCCCAAAAGTTGTTGTCCAATTTGTTCTGAGTACGCTGATACCTCATATGTGGGAGAAAACTACTGTATGGGCACACGTCGGGGCTCGGAAGGGAAGTAGTGACGTTTTGGAATGCAGACTTTGATGGAATGGACTGCAGGTGTCATGTTGCGTTTGGAAAGCCCCTGATGTACTTAAACAGTGGAAACCCCCCACAAGTGAACCCATTTTGGAAACTAGACCCCCTAATGAACTTATCTAGATGTGTGGTGAGCACTTTGAACCCCCCAGTGCTTCACAGAAGTTTATAACGACCGGGCGTGAAAATAAAAATATCGTATTTTTTCAACAAACATCATCTTTTAGTCCCCATTTTTTTTACTTTCCCAAGGGTAACAGGAGAAATTGGACCCCAAAAGTTGTTGTCCAATTTGTCCTGAGTACGCTGATACCTCATATGTGGGAGAAAACTACTGTATGGGCACACGTCGGGGCTCGGAAGGGAAGTAGTGACGTTTTGGAATGCAGACTTTGATGGATTGGTCTGTGGGTGTCATGTGCGTTTGGAGAGCCCCTGATGTACCTAAACAGTGGAAACCCCCCACAAGTGACCCCATTTTGGAAACTAGACCCCCTATTGAACTTATCTAGATGTGTGGTGAGCACTTTGAACCCCCCAGTGCTTCACAGAAGTTTATAACGACCGGGCGTGAAAATAAAAATATCGTATTTTTTCAACAAACATCATCTTTTAGTCCCCATTTTTTTTATTTTCCCAAGGGTAACAGGAGAAATTGGACCCCAAAAGTTGTTGTCCAATTTGTCCTGAGTACGCTGATACCCCATATGTGGGAGAAAACTACTGTATGGGCACACGTCGGGGCTCGGAAGGGAAGTAGTGACGTTTTGGAATGCAGACTTTGATGGATTGGTATGCGGGTGTCATGTGCGTTTGGAGAGCCCCTGATGTACCTAAACTATTGAAACTCCCCACAAGTTACCCCATTTTGGAAACTAGACCCCCCACGGAGCTTATCTAGATGTGTGGAGAGCACTTTGAACCCCCAAGTGCTTCACAGAAGTTTATAACGCCTGGGCGTGAAAATAAAAAAAACATTTTTTTCCGCAAAATTATATTTTTTCCCCCAATTTTTTATTTTCCTATGGGTAACAGTAGAAATTGGACCCCAAAAGTTGTTTTGTAATTTGTCCTGAGTAGGCTGATACCCTACATGTGGGGGTAAAACACTGTTTGGGCACATGGCAGAGCTTGGAAGGGAAGGAGCACCATTTGACTTTTTCAACGCAGAATTGGCTGGAATTGAGATCAGACGCCATGTTGCCTTTGGAGAGCACCTGATGTGCCCAAACAGTGGAAACCCCCAATTATAACTCCAACCCTAACCTCAACACACCCCTAACCCTAATCTGAGCCCTAGCCCTAACCCTAACTCTAACCCTAGCCCTAACCCTAGCCCTAACCCTAACCCTAGCCCTAACCCTAGCCCTAACCCTAACCCTAACCCTAACCCTACCCTAACCCTAACCCTAGCGGGAAAATGGAAATAAATACATTTTCTTTTAGTTTTATTATTTTTCCCTAACTAAGGGGGTGATAACGGGGGGTTTGATTTACGATTTATGGCGGTTTTTATGTTTGGCGGCTGTCGCACGCTAAAAGACGCTTTTTATTGTAAAAATAGTTTTTGCATCACCACATATTGTGAGCTATAATTTTTCCGTATTTTGACCCACCGAGTCATGTGAGGTCTTATTTTTGGCGGGACGAGTTGACGTTTTTATTGGTACCTTTTTCGGGCACGTGACATTTTTTGATCGCTTTTTATTCCGATTTTTGGGACGCAGAATGAACAAAAACCAGCGTTTCATGAATTTCTTTTGGGGGGTGCGTTTAAACCGTTCCGCGTGCGGTAAAATTGATAACGCGTTTTTATTCTTCGGGTCAGTACGGTTACAGCGATACCTCATTTATGTTTTGTCGGTTTTTTGCAATGAAAACAATTTTATATAAAAAATAATTATTTTTGTATCGCTTTATTCTGCGAGCTATAACTTTTTTATTTTTTTGCGGATGATGCTGTATGGCAGCTCGTTTTTTGCGAGACAAGATGACGTTTTCAGCGGTACCATGCATATTTATATGCGTCTTTTTGATCGCGCGTTATTGCACTTTTTGTTCGGTGGTATGATAATAAATCATTATTTTTTGCTTCGTTTTTTTATTTTTATTTTTTAAGGGATTCGCTAAAGGGGTTAACTAATGGGACAGTTTTATAGGGAAGGTCATTACGGACGCGGCGATACCAAATATGTGTACTTTTATTGTTTTTGTTTTTTTTATTTTGAAAAAATGGATTTATTGGGGAATATTTTTTTTTTTTTTTACTAATTTATTTAGCGATTTTTTTTAAATTATTTTTAACACTTTTTTTTTTTTTTTTTACTTTATTACCTTGTCCCAGGTGGGACATCACTGTCCTGTGACAGATCGCTGATCTGTCACATCACAGATCACTGTGACAGATCAGCGATCTGTCACAGGCACTGCTGCAGACTTCCTCATGCCTGCGCTTTGCAGGCAGTGAGGAAGTCAGCTCCCTGCAGGCCCCCGTCGCCATCTTGGATCCGGGGGCCTGTAGGGAAAGAGCCCCCCGCAGCAGCGCTGCACATTGCGCTGCCGTGGGGGGCTCAGGGAAGCACGGAGGGAGCCCCCTCCCTGCCGATGCTTCCCTTTAACCCCCGGTACACCGCGATCGCATTTGATCGTGGTGTGCAAGGGGTTAACGTGTCGGGGGCGGTCCGCGACCGCCCCTGACACATTGTGCCGGGTGTCAGCTATGATAATTAGCTGACACTCGGCCGCGATCAGCGGCGCTCACCACGTGGGCGCCGCTGATCGCGATGACGTAATATTCCGTCCATGGTAATTAGGTCCATGGTCACATGGACGGAATATTACGTCAATTGTAGGTAAGGGGTTAAAGGCTCTCCATGCCACTTGTTCAGCACCTTGCAAAAGACCATCAAAGCTACTGTCATTCATTATAGCTCTGTTGTGTGGGCCAATAAAAATACCTTCCTTAATCTTTGCATCACTTAGTCTTGGAAATTTCTGTCGCAAGGAAGAAAAGGCTTCCGATTCTTTGTTCATTGCTTTGACAAAATTCTTCATAAGCCCAAGTTTAATATGCAAAGGAGGGAGAAATATCTTTGCTGAATCAATGAGAGAATTATGTTTAACATTCTTCTGTCCAGCAACCTGGTTTTCGTGGAGTGGCCAGTCCTTTCTGAAATAGTGCATTTCTCATGCACGACTGTCCAAGTCACAAATAAAACA